>NC_090997.1:24553863-24856893 GCF_041146395.1 Eulemur rufifrons | reverse complement strand
GAATTGGGTCTTCATTCTGAAGATGTGTATACATGTTAAATAAGTTGGTGTGCCTTATCTCCTATTAATCAATCTGCCTCATGTCAGTGATTTTTAGTGAAAACATATATACATATATGTGTGTATTCATGCACACACAGTAAGAATCTTTTTTTCTAACACTTACTTGATTTTACCAAACCTGTACATATATTTTGGAGACAAAGTTTAGGTTCCAGTACTGTCTTAGTCCATTTGTATTGCTAAAAAGGAATAACTAAGGCTGAGTAATTTATAAAGAAAAGAAGTTTAGTTGGTCCACAGTTCTGCAGGCTGTACAAGAAACATAGCATTAGCATCTGCTTCTGGTAAGGGCTTCAGACTGCTTCTACTCATGGTATAAGGTGAAGGGGAGCTAGCATGTGCAGAGATCACATGGCAAGAGAGGAAGCAAGATGGTAGGGAGGTGCCAGGCTCTTTTTAACAACCAGCTCTCATGAAAATTAATGGAGCAAGAACTCAGTCGTTATCGTGAGGACATCACCAAGCCATTCACAAGGGATCCATCCCCATGACTCAAACACCTCCCATTAGGCCCCACCTCCAACACTGGGGATCAAATTTCAATATGAGGTTTGGGGGGACAAACATATAAACTATAGCAAGTTCCTACAAGCATAAGAATTAACTTCTTTTCATATGCACATAGATTAAGTATTCTTGAGTGTGCTTTTCAATGGTAGAGTTTACATCCAATTTCAAAATTAAAGATAATTAGTCTCTCTTTTTTTTCATTTGGATTAATAGGTTCAACCTCAATAAATTCAAATATGTAGCATTTTCACTAATTAGATCCACTCAAGTATTTAAATATACATTTGCTACAAAGGTTTAACAATCTACCCTCCAAATGAAAACAACTGGAGAAAAAAGTATCTATAAAACAACTAAATATTCTTCTAGGAAAAAAGAGAAGGCTATTTTTAAAGGAAAAAAGTTAATAAGATTCAGGATATTCAACATATAATAGAAGTAGATTGTGGGCCTATTTTATTTGAGATGAGTTTTAAGGAAGTGGAAAAAAATAATATATCGTGCTAAGTCCAAAATTGTAGAGCCAAAAGAAAATGGAGCTTGTGGTTGATGGAGCTCAGAAAACAGTGCCCCAGAATGAAGGCCTCAGAAGCAAAAGTTTTTCTCTGATCTTCTCCTGTCCTCCTATCATTTAGTCTTATACTTTCCTCAGGCTAGCCATAGAAACTAGAATCCCTCTTCTCATAAAAGTGAAAACCCATGTTTCCAAAAGCCAGCCACAAAACCTAAAATTATTCTATAAGAGAACTGACCATAAAGAAATTACCTGACCTACCTTGTTTGACTGTAGGTATTAAGACCCCTCATTCCAGAGGGGGCCCTGACCCACACACAGAAAAAAAAAATGCGTATTCAAAGAGGCAAACAAGAATCTAGACAGGCCTTGCTAGATTTCCCCAGTCTATTAGCGTTAGATTATACTCTTTTTGCACAATCATATATCTACACTGATGTCTATACTTTTTGTTAAATTTAGCATAAAAATGGACAATTTCCTCTATATCTTTGAGTCTTCATTCTGGAGGCATCTATGTATCCATATTAAATAAATTTGTATGTCTTTTCTCCTATTAATCAATCTGCCTCATGTCAGTAGTGATTTTTTTTTAGCAAACCTTTTGGGGGCTAAGAGCATTGGGCCCTACATGGTCATCCAATAATAAAAACTGATTAAAATGCTGTATCTGAAAATAAAAAGACAGTATTTCAATGTAACAGTTTATTGGGGAGCTTGTTATTGGAATTAGAAGTAAATACACTGTTTAAGGCATCATAATAGATATCAGATAATATATTAATAGTGAAGTCTGTGGTTAAGAAAATATTTAAAAATTAAGGAAATTTTAAATGTGCTTTAAAAATACAGATTCTCTTCAAAGTCCTGAGCCAAAAGAAGAAGAAAAAAATGTTTGGGGAAAGTGACAGCGATGTCTCCCATTGTCTCCCAGAGAAGAGAGATGACATATTGTGGGGCTGCACCAGGCAGAGTTGATAAATAGACATGGGTCCCTCTAGAACCAATAACTTCTAGAACAGGGCAAGAACAATTTATTCCCATTCCACATGGAAAAACTAATTAAGGTACGTACAACAAACAAAAATTAATTAAAAGTATGTCAGTCTCTACTTAGTCTCTCAAGAAAAGACCAAAGGATGACAAACTTTCCTAATGCATAATCAAATATATTTAACAATCCTCTCACCATCACTGCCCCGTTCAGACAGTTCCAATGGCCAGCACTGGCTTTCTGGTACTCCCCTTTTTCCTCTCTGAGCTCCCAACCCTTCAACATCTCCAAGGTATCCTCGCTACCTCACTCTTCTCCACTTCATGTCCTCCATTCTCACACCATGCCACACCATCTCCTTCCCAGATATGACCACAGGGATTTCCATTGCTGCCCACTGGGCCAAAGCTACTATAGAAACCTGGAAGTCTCTTTACCTCCACTACTCCCCCTCCCCTGCTGCACATGGTGGGAGTAATGTGAGCAGCCTGGGAGGTAAAGCTGTTCTCTTCAAGAGTCTGCCTTGTGAGAAAGTCTCATGAAGAGTTGTGCAGACTAAATGTCTCACCTCGGAATCAGACTTCTGTACTGGATTGTAAAAGAAGTGCTCAAAAGAAATCACCAACATTTGATTGCATGGAATCTCCTCCATCTCCTTATATGGTTGATGATGTTTGAAATCAAGATGGGGAAGAGATATAGAGTCCTTTTTTTGATGATTAAAATTAACATGCATGTGCTTGGTTTACTGAAGCTGATTCAAAGTCAGGCTGGCAACTAGCATGTATTACAGGAATCAGAATCATACCTACTTTTACGGGGCAGGCAGTAGGGGAAAGTATGCTACAAGAAAGCCTAAGTATGTTGCATACCTGAAAGGAAGGAATGTCTCTACTAAAGTGAGAAGGAATTCAGAAAATGAGTTATGGGAGAGCAGCAATCATTGCAGGATTCATAACTCAGTCTAGGAAACTCTACCTAGAGTCTCTAGAAAAAAAAGAAGCTGTGTCAAGATGTTTCTATTATGTTCAGCTGGAGATGCATGCAACTCTATTTGAATGATTTATAAAGAGTTGTTGCCATTTGTAAATATAGAATTTACTATAAAGAAGATTATTTTTAAAAGAATTTGTTAATCAAAGTATATCACCATACTTAACACACACACACACACACACACACACACACACAGAGTTTTTAATCAAGTCTTAATCTCTATAAGCCTGACATCTAGGGGTGGGGGAGGGGTGGGACACTATATACAGACACAGATGAAGTTTATAATGACAAATTGAGGTTGAAAAAGACAAAAATTGCTGCCACGTATCCCATCCATAAATTTCATAGTGACTAAATGAACACAGATGTACCCTTGTGAATTGTTTAGTGAGCAGATGATATTCTTTATGATTGTCAGTATACTTGCTTTTTTTTTTTTCTTGTATGCAAAGGGGGATATTTGTTGGTCATATAAAATGTATAATCTTTAATATGTAGAATATTCCAGAGGATGATGGTATTTTAGACAGGAGTCTCTATCCTTCTCATTTGCCAGCAGATTAATAAATCTCTCTTTCCTTCTCCACAAAAAATATAAAATATTCTAATAAACCTAATTAATGTTTCTAAATTTCATGATTCTGTATGATTTCACCTCAGTGAGACCCATCTAAATATTTCTTCTAGAACAGTGGTTCTTAACATGGGATGATTTTGCCCCCAGGGGAAATATAGCTGTTTCTGGGGACACTTTTGTTTGTTAAACTTGAGGACTGCAACTGGCATCTAGTCAGGGATACTGCTAAACATCCTGCAGTTGTTGTACAGACAGCCCCCTACAGCAAAGAATTATCCAGCCCAAAGTTTGAGTCTGAGAAACCCTGCTCTAGTACAATGAAGAATGTATGTTAATTTGTGAATATTCTTTCTTTTTTACTTCCCCACTTTCCCGTTCCCTACTCCAAATCCATTCAGTAGTCTTCCTTCCAAATGTTATAGTCTACATGATTTAATATGATCTCTTTGCACTATTTCAGCTTTCATGGTCTTTATTATGGTCCCACACTACCATGCAAAGCAAGCACTGCCAGTACTCATACTTCTGGCCATCAACATCAAGCCAGATGAATGTCTAGGTGGATCTGTGCAAAGGAATTCACAGAAACCACGAGCTGCCAAGAGGCTGACCATTGGTAAATGGCAGACACAACTTGCCATGAGGCTCTCACTTAAGGTATAATGAAATTCTTTTTAAAACATTGAGTTCAAGTAGAAGTTACTGAAAAGTTTTTATTAAAATTTATTTTTGAAAAGCAAAATATGAATAAAAATTCTCTGGGGGAAAAATAGTTATTAAAAGTGTAGTAGAAAGAAATATTTACTCATATCTTGGTTAAAGTATTTATCAAATAATATTACATTGGTTTGTTTTCTTTTCTTTCTCCTCATTTAAACCATAATGTGCAGAAACCATTTAACATATGTTTTTGTATCCCCAGTACCTAATATGGCACATGGTACATAGTAGGCTCTCGTAACTGTTTACTGAATAGATAAATTAGGGCTGAATGATAAGGAGACAGAAGTTGAGTTCTAACTTAAGCACCACTGGCTATATGACTTGAAGCAACTGAGGTATTTTGCCTTTGTTTCCCTCAACTGAAAATATGTATTTAGATTTGATGAATTATATTTTTAAAATACATTAAATTATTTGGAATTTGGAATTCTTTTGCTAGAGAAATAAAAGATAAAGTTACTAATCTCTTTCCTATTCTAAATTGGAATACTCTCCTTGCCCCATTAACAAATGAAGTCCCACAGAAAAAAATCACATGCAAAATTAAATTAACTTCATGCCATGCCAGGCAAAGAAAAAAGGAATGGATTAGGATACACACAGAGAAGGTGATGAAAATCCTGCAAATGTCTGGAGAAAAAATATTTTATTAAGCTTTTATGTATTGCCAGGCACTGTGTTAGAAAGTAAGAAAACAAAATGTCAGCAAGACAACTCTCCTTGCTGAGCAACCCACCCAGACAACCCAAGAAGGCCACAAGCAGGTTTTCTCAATGAGGGTGTGTATTGAAAAAGCAGAACCACCCAAGGGATTTTAACACACTCCTCATCCCTCATCTTCACCACACTCCATTTCTCTGCCTCCTTAGAGTGACTGCCATGTTAAGCCACTCTCACTGAGCAACCTACGCCATATTTCTCAGGAACCATGATGTCAGTTTGGTTAAAAGGTCAAGAATCATTACTGGATTGAATTGAAGAATAAGACAAAGTGAGCAATGACTGTTTGGTTTTGTTGGGGTTTTTTTAATTTTAAAAGATGCCACTGAAGTAAGGAAATATTAATTCTCAGAGCACTAAAAACTTTGTCTTATAATTTCAGGACTAACTACTGTGGTGTTTTGTAAAATACTGCAAAAGCTAAAGGCATTCTCAAATGTGGGTCAGTATCACAATCACCCAAAGGCCTTGGTAAAATACCAAGGCCCAAGTACAAGGTCCTACCTGTCAAAGTAAAAAGGCACTGGACACTTGCTAAAAAACATAAGAAAATTTTATTCAGGCTACTTAAGTAGGGGAAAAAGACCAGTAGAGGACTGGCAGAGAAAGGAAAATCCAAAAGAAACTTTTTAACAGTGGCCTAAAATGGCTACAGTTTGGCACATGGATAATAAAACCTAGGCCTATAAGCTAAAGTAGATCTCTTGCCTGTAGAACTGGAGTTCTAAAAAAAGCATTTCACTCACAGATACTGATTGTAATCCTGTTTATCATATGTAGAACGAAGATACAATGAAATCAACTATCTTCCACCAGACCTTAATACACTTACACAATTGTTAACCTTTCTCCCTACCCACAAACATGTATGTACCTTATCTTGCATAAAGCGTCACAGAGCACCAAACAAATCACAAGAATATAACTGTTGCTTCAATATCCACTTTTCCACCTTCCCTGCAACATGTGTTTCCCTATCAGGGAAAAAAAAAAATATATATATATATATATATATATACACACACACACACACACACACACACACTCACACACACACACACATAATGCCTCATGTATCCTACTTTGGGACACATTCTCGTTCTGTACTGGGTTTGTGTTCCTGGGCTTAAGTCCTCAAACTTGACTCAAAATAAATCCCATGATTTCTCTAAATTTTAGTGATTTGTCTAAATTCCAGTGCCTGTTATTCAACTTTTGGTCGACAGATGGCATAGTCTGCAGGTGTCCAACAAAACCCTGGACACCAGGACTCATTCTCTCGGATTAGGCACTTGATACTGCCTCCAACCCATTGTGTTTCAACCGTCTGGGGAATGAGCCGCTGGGTGTACACGGTGAGTGCCTGGAATCTGGACCGCCCACTCTTGGTAGTGGTCTGGATTTTTATTTAAGTCTGAGCTGTTTTAAGGGCCACTAAGAAATAGAATTAAATCTCAGATTTGCTAAACTCTTCCTAGGGTCGTTATTGCTTGTTCTAAATTGCTGGGAAAGACAGACAGGAGGTTAGTTAGGTAGATCAAACATTGCTGCGGTTTAAGTGGTGGACCTTTTGGCTCAGCTGAATGTTTCTCTTTCCAAAACCTTCTTCTGCCTGTACCAACCCTTTTCCTTTCATATGACAACAGTTGAGATAAAATTGTTCCAAAGATAAGGGACATACGCTTTCTCCAGCTGAACTTCAGGTATTCTTAGGTAACTAAGAATCTCACGGAGAAGTCAGAGGGAACCCTTTCATGAGGCACAGCAGTCCCATGGGGCTCCACAGTAAACTCAAGAACATTTGAAATCCCAGCTCCTCCTGGGAACACTGGTGAAGGTTGGACACCTAGCGGTCAGAACAGCTCACTGTTAGGGCAGGCAAGTTTTCCTGAGACGGGTAAGGGAGCTGATGGACCCGGGGTGAGAGCCCAAGGAGCGAAGCTCATAAGCAGCACATTTTTGACCCTAAACACATCCTTAGCTTGGTGCAGGCAGACAGGGGAAGGAAAGAAACATGGAAAACAAGATATCTAAAATTGAAACTACTGGCTGGGAATGGTGGTTCATGCTTGTAATCCCAACACTTTGGGAGGCCAAGGAGAAAGGACCGCGTGCTTGAGGCCAGGAATTGGAGATCAGCCTGGGCAACATAGTGCGACCCCGTATCTACCAAAATAAATAAATAGATTAAAATTGAAACTATTGAATCACCTTCTGAATCACCAGCTGAATTTATGACTAAATATTATGGTACCTCATCTTATAAATTTTAGCCTCACTGGACTAACATCATTAAAAATAAGTTTAACTTGGCCAAAATGGGGTTCATTCAAAATCCTGAAGTTACTATGCCTACGTACACAATCAGAGAAAGACAACTCAAATATTAAACAAAAAGAATGGGAAAGCTACTTTCAATGGCATCTAGAAGCATCTGAATGAGGAAATGATAAAATTGCTTCCATGTAGAAAGTGAATCACAAGATCCTGGAAGCTGTTTCTTGATTGGAAAAAACTACTACAGTGTCTACTGTTACATTCTTTTCTCCTACCATGCCTACTCCCTTGCTCCCTCTGAACCTTACTATCCTTTGCCCTCAGATCTTCCTTTACTTCCTCCTCCACCATCTACCAAAGTTTTATCAGCACCCTTTAAGGGAATAGCCAAATCCAAGGGGGAACCCTTCACTGGCTTATACCTCCTGTATCAAAACAGAGCTCTGGGCTGTTACTAAGAAATTTCCTGATCCTACTCAAGATCCTATAGGTTTTACTAAGGAATTTACTTTGGTGGTAAAGACTTATGAGCCAGCATATTCAGATTTATATCAGCTTGTGCACACATTGGTATCTGAAAGAAAAGCTAGAGAATAGCTATCAGAGGTAAATTGTAAAGATCCATTAAGTGATTTCCATAAACAGATGGCATAGGATCAAATAGATGATCCAAAACTAGCAAATAGTGTAACACAATTAATTCCCCAAATATTTCCCCAAACCACTGATTGGTCTTAGTTACAACAATGTAAGTAAAGACCAAATGAAACGGTATTGGACTACTTTGAAAGATTTGAAAAGATGTTTAGACAATATTTGGGAATGAATGAGGACAGTCTAAGGATTACCAGAATGATCTCTTAGTACATTCAATTTTCATCAATGGGTTAGACAAATAATTGGCCAAAGTAGTCAAATTGCATGAAATAAACCGGAACTCAGTGCATACTTCTGAACTTGTAAACCTCACTAATAAGTTGGCCGGGGTTATACAACAGAAAAGGGTAACAAGGCCACTAAAATTAAGAATTTACAACTCCAGCAACTTACTGGCCAAGCTGCTAGAACAGAGGCCTTCCTTTTAAAAGTGGGCTCCAGAAACATCTAAAGATGTTTATTATTGTAAAAAGCCAGGACATCTTTAAAAAGACTGTAGAAAGCTAAAATGGGTGCAGAAACAAAAAGAAGAGAAAGAAAAAAAAGAAAAAGAAGAATAGGGGGGCTTTGAGGAAATAAAGAGGGATTTTCCATTCCTCCTAAACAATACTCTGGAGGAAGTAACTATGTGTATAAATGGAGAACAAACTTAGGCTTTCATTGATATAAGAGCCATGCTTTCTGTTCTCAACCCTACCCTCTTAAGGAGCTCTATACCTTGGAGTAACCAAATAGTTAAGATGATAGGGGTATCATCTAATCAACCCAAGACTGTATATAGGTAAAAACCCTTATCTTTCCAACTGGGGAACTTAGGCAGATGTCATTCCTTTCTTCTGGTGCCTTCTGCACCAATATATCCTATACGGAGAGATTTCTTGGAGCTTTATAATAATCATATCTCGTTTTCAAAAGGAGAAAAAATGTTCTTGGAAATAGCTGAGGGAAAAATTGACTAAAAATGATTCATAGAAAATTTCTATCAAATGATCATTCAGGTTCAATACTAGACACCAAAACAAAGGAGAAACTCGATGATATGTTAGACCTCATTCCTGATCACTATGGTCCATTCATCCATAGATGTAGGAAAAATTTTGAAGGTAGCACCAATAAAAACACAAATAGATCCAAATAAACCACTTCTTAATATTAAACAATATACATTTAAAACAGGAAGCCATAATAGGCATAAAGCAGATAGTCAAAGAATTCATTAATAAAGGACTAATCAGTCCTTTTACTAGTCCTTGTTTTACACCCATCCACTCAGTACAGAAACCCACTGGAAAGGAGATTTTACAAGATTTCAGAGCTGTTAACAATATTGCTGTCCCCAGTCATCCAGTAGTTTCAAATCCCCAAACCCTCTTGTCTAACATACCTGTAAACAGCAAATTTTTTCACTATAGTTGACTTATGTAGTGTTTTTTTCAGTATACTGGTAGATCCTGATAATCAATATTTGTTTGCTTTCATTTGAGATAGCCACAAATACACCTGGATGGACAGTCATGCCCCAGGGTTACACTGAAAGCTTGACTTACTTTTCACAAATGCTAAAAGCTGATTTATCTGAACTAAATTTTGAAGGAAATTCTGCTCTACTCCAAGATTTGGATGACCTCGCGTTATGCTCTTCCAGCTGAGATAAACATAAGAGGGATTCTCAATATTTATTGAAACAATTAGCAAAAAAGGGACATAAAGTATCTAAGGAAAAACTTAAATTTTGCCTGACAAAAGTAAAATATGTACGATATTTGATTTCTAAAGAAGTGCTACAAATAAATTCAAATTAAATAACCAGAATTCTTACATACCAGACTCCAAAAACTAAAAGCTCAAGAGATTTGAGGCTTAGCTGATTACTATCATAGGTGGATTCCTAATTTTTCCCTCATGGCACAATCTTCATATACATTATTGAAAAAGGATCATCCAGATCCTATACATCGAAGAACAGAAGAACAAGCAGCTATCCAGGACTTAAGATAGTTTTATAGGAACTCCTGCTTTAGGACATCCAAATTACCAGTTACTGTATTTCCTCTTTGTTCATAAAAGTCATGGGAACACCTTAGACATTTTGGCCCCCAAATATGGGGACAATATAGACCTATTGGCTATTATAGTCAATAATTAGACTCTTTAGCACATGGGTTACCCTCTTGTTTAGGAGCCATCTCAGCCATAGCGGCATTACTCAAGGATACTCAGGAAATAGTAATGAAAACTCCACTATGTTCCTCACTCTGTTGAAGCTCTTCTAAATTCACACCACGCTCAGCATTTTTCTATTAGCAGGATGGCTTTTTATGAGACACTTTTACTCTTCCCTTTACATATTACTATCTCTCATTGTAATACTCTTTTTTTATTTCAAAATACTAATTAGGGGGTACAAGTGTTTTTGTTACATAGACATCATGTATAATGTTTAAGTGAGAGTTTTTGGAATGATCATCACCACAATAGTGTTCACTGTTTCCAACAGGTAAGTTTTTATCCCACATCCACTGTCCTGCCCTCCCTCCTTCTTGGTTTCTCATGTCCTTTATATCACTTTGTACCCAAGTGTGCCCATCTATTAGGTCCCACTTATTAGTGAGAACATATGGTATTTGGTTTTCCATTCCTGAGATAACTTCACTTAGGATAATGGTCTCCAGTTCATTCCATGTTGCTACAAATGACGTTATTTCATTCCTTTTTAAGGCTGAGCAGTACTCCATATATATACCACATTTTCTTTATTCACTCATGAATTGAAAGGCACTTAGATTGATTCCACATCTTTGCAATTGTGAATTGTGCTGCGATAAACATTCGAGTTCAGGTATCTTTTTGATTAAATGACTTCATTTCCTTTGTGTAGATACCCAGCTTTGGGATCGCTGGATTGAATGGTAGGTCTACATTTATTTCTTTGAGGCATCACCATACTGTTTTCCATAGACATTGCACTAATTTGCAGTCCCACCAACAGTATTTAAGTGTTCCTGCATCCACTCTAATATCTATTGTTTTTCACTCTTTATTAATGGCCATTCTGATAAGAGTGAGGTGGAATCTCATAGTTTTAATTTGCATTTTCCTGATGATTAGTGATGTTGAGCATTTTGTCATATGTTTGTTCACCATTTGTCTATCATCATTCAGAAAACTTCTGTTCATATCATTTGCCCACTTTTTGATGGAGTTGTATGTTTTTTTCTTGCTGATTTATTTGAGTTCTTTGAAGATCCTAGGGATCAGTTCATTGTTGAATGTACAGTTTGTGAATATTTTCTCCCATTCTGTAAGTTGTTCATGCACTCTGTTGATTATTTCCTTTGCTGTATAGCTTTTTAATTTAAGTAAGTCCCACTATTTATTTTTGTTGTTGCTGTAATGGCCTTTGGGTTCTCAGTTATAAATTCTTTGCCTAGGCTGAAATCTAGAAGAATTTTGCCTCCATTTTCTTCTAGAATTATTATGGTTTCATGCCTTACATTTAAGTCATGAATCCATCTTGAATTAATTTTTGTATATGGTAAGAGATAGGGATCCAGTTTCATTCCTCTGCATGTGACTATCCAGTTTTCCCAGCACCATTTATTGAATAGGGCGTACTTTTTCCCAGTGTATGTTATTGTCTTCTTTGTCAAAGATCAGTTGGATGTAGGTAGATGGTTTTCTTTCTAGGTTCTCTATTCTGTTCCATTGGTCTATGTCTCTACTTTTATACTAATACCATGCTGTTTTGGTTACTATAGCCTTGTAGTATAACTTGAAGTAAGGTAATGTGATGCCTCCAGGTTTGTTCTTTTTACTTAAGATTGCTTTGGCTTTTTGGGCTCTTTTTTGGTTCCAAATAAAGTTTAGGATTATTTTTTCTAGATCTATAAAATATGATGCTGGTATTTTGATGGGGATTGCACTGAATCTGCAAATCACTTTAGGTAGTATGGTCATTTTAATGATATTGATTCTACCTATCCATGAATAGGGAATTTTTTTGCATTTGTTTGAGTCATCTGAGATTTCTTTCATCAGTGTTCTGCAGTTCTCCTTGAGGAAGTCTTTAACCTCCTTGGTTAAGTATATTTCTGAAGTATTTTATAGTCTTTGTAGCTATGGTAAATCACATTGAGTCTTATTTGACTCTCCACTTGACTGTTATTAGTATATAGAAATGCTACTGATTTATGTACATTGATTTTGTAACCTGAGACTTTCCTGAATTTATTTTTCAATTCCAGGAGTCTACTGGTGGAGTCTTTAGGGTTTTCTTAACACAAAATCATATCATCAGAAAACAGGGATAGTTGGACCTCTTCTTTCCCAATTTGGCTGCCCTTTATTTCTTTCTCTTGCCTGATTGCTCTGGCTAGGACTTCCGATACTATGTTGAATAGAAGTGGTGACAGTAGGCAACCATGTTTTGTTCCAGTTCTTTGCGGGAATGCTTTTAGATTTCCCCCCTTCAGTATGATGTTTGCTGTGGGTTTGTCATGTATGGCTTTTATAATTTTGAGTATGTTCCTTCTATGCCTAGTTTGTTGAGGATTTTTATTGTGAAAGTGTGCTGGATTTTATCAAATGACTTTTCTGCATCTATTGAGATGATTATGTAGTCTTTATTTTTGTTTCTGTTTATGTGGTGAATCATATTTATTGATTTGTATATGTTAAACCATCCTTGGGATGAAACCTACATGATCATGGTTAATTATCTTTTTGATGTGCTATTGAATTTGGTTTTCTAATATTTTCTTGAGGATTTTTGAATCTAAGTTCATAAGGGATATTGGGTAGTCATTTTCTTTTTGTGCTGTGTCCTTTCCTGGCTTTGGTATCAAGGTGATACTAGCTTCATAGAATTAGGTAGGATTCCCTTCTTCTAAATGTTATGGAATAGATTCTGTAGGGTAGGTATCAGTTCTTTGTAGGTCTTGTGGAATTCAGCTGTGTATCCATCTAGTCCAGGGCTTTTTTTGTTGTTGGAAGATTTTTTATTACTGCTTTGATCTCACTGCTCACTATTGGTCTGTTCAGGATTTCTATTTCTTTCTGACTTAGGCATGGGAGGTTGTGTGTTTCCAAGAATTTATCCATTTCCTCTATGTTTTCTAGTTTGTGTGCATAGAGGTTTTCATAGTATTCATGGATGATATTTTGTATTTCTGCAGTATCAGTTGTGATGTCTACTTTTTCATTTCTGATTGAGGTTATTTGAGTCCTTTCTCTTCTATTTCTGGTTAATCTGGCTAGTGGTCTATTGATTTTGTTTGCCTTTTCAAAGAACCAATTTATTGTTTCATTGATACTTTGTTTTTTGTTTTTTGTTTGTTTGTTTGTTTTGGTTTCCATTTCATTTAATTCTGCTCTAAGCTTTGTTATTTCTTTTCTTCTGCTGGTTTTTGGTTTAGTTTGTTCTTCTGTTTCTCCTTCCTTGAGATGTGACATTAGGTTGTTAATTTGGTACCTTTTTGTCTTTTTGACATAGGCATTTAGGGCTATAAACTTTCCCCTTAGTGCTGCATTCACTTCATCCCACAGATTTTTTGAAATCTTGTATCCCCTTTGTCATTCAGTTTGAGGAATCATTTGATTTCCATCTTAATTTCATCCTTGACCCAAGGATCATTCAGCATCAGGTTGTTTAATTTCCATGACTTTGTGTAGATTTGAATGTTTCACTTGGAATTGATTTCTAGTTTTATTTTACTGGGGTCTGAGAAGATACATGGTATGATTTCAATTTTTTGTTTGTTTGTTTGTTTGCTGAGACTTGTTTTGTGGCCTAAGATATGATCAATCTTGGAAAATGTCCCATATTCTGATGAGAAAAATCTATCTTCAGTAGTTTTGGGATAAAATGCTCTGTAAATGACTGTTAAGTCCTTTTGTTCTAGAATCCTGTTTAAGTCTAGTGTTTCTTCATTCATTTTATGCTTTTGTGATCTGTTCTGTTCTGTCAGTGGAGTTTTAAGGTCCCCGACTATTAAGATGCTATCATTTATTTCTTTGCTTAGATCTAGAATTTGCTTTATGAAACTGGGAGCTCCTGTGCTAAGTGCATACATGCTTAAGATTCTTATGTCTTCTTGTTGAATTGCTCCCTTTACCATTGTATAATGACCATCATTGTCTTCTTTTACCATTGTTAATTTAAAGTCTATTTTATCTAATATGAGAATGGCTACACTTGCACTCTTTTGGTTTCCATTTGCATGGAGTATTTTTTTTCCAACCCATTACCTTGAGTATGTATGAGTTCTTGTCGTTTAGATGTGTTTCTTGGAGACAGCAAATACTTGCATTGTGTTTTCCATCCATTTAGCCAGTCTATGCCTTTTAAGTGGAACATTCAAATCATTAACATGGAATGTTACTGTTGATACATGGGATGGTGTTCTGTTCAGTATGTTAGATGATTCCTTATTGTTCTGTGTTCCCTCTTGTGTTATTTTTTATAAGAGCTGTGAGCTATAACTTTTGGATAGTTTTACACTGGTTGGTATCTATTATTCTGCTGCATGCATGATGCACTTTTGAGCATTTCCTGTAGCACAGATCTAGTAGTGACAATTTCCCTTAGTGCTTGCTTATCTGGGAAAGATTTTATTTCTTATTCATTTATGAAACTTAGTTTAGCAGTATACAAAATTCTTGGCTGGCAGTTATTCTGTTTAAGGAGACTATTGATAGGACCCCATTCCTTTCTCTTGTAATGTTTCTCTTGAAAAGTCTGCTGTTAGTCTAGTGGGTTTTCCTTTATAACTTACCTGATGTTTTTCCCTCACTGCTCATAAGAGTTCTTCCTTTGTGTTGACTTTGGCCAGTCTGATGACTATATGCCTTGGTGATTCACTTTTTGCAATGAATCTCTGAGGTGTTCATTGAGCTTCTTGTATCTGATGTCTAAATCTCTTGCAAGACCAGGGAAGTTTTCCTCTATTGTACCCTCAAATAGATTTTCCAGGCCTTCTTCTTTTTCTTCTTTGTCCTTAGGGTTGCCTATGATTCTTGTATTTGGACATTTTACATAATCTCATATTTCTCATAGACTTTGTTCATGCCTCTTGATTCTTTGTTGTTTTTGACTGACTGGGTTAATTTGAAAGAGTCGTCTTTAAGCTCTGAAATTCTTTCTTCTGCTTCATCTAGTCTATTCTTAAAACCTTCCACTGTGTTTTGTATTTCCTTAAATGAATTTTTCATTTCCAGAAGTTCTATTTGGTTTTTTAAAAAATATATCCATCTCTTTAGTAAGTTTTTCATTCAGTTCCTTAATTTTTTTTCTGGTTTCTTAGAGTTGATTTTCCATTTCCTCTTGGATTTCATTGAGCTTCCTAACAAATCCATATTTGGAATTCTTTATCTGTCATTTCAGTATTTTCATTTTGGTTGGAATCCATTGCTAGAGAGCTGGTGTGCTCATTTTGAGGTGTCCTTTCACTCTGACTTTTCATATTTCCAGAGTTCTTCTGTTGATTTCTTCTCATCTGGAGCAACTGTCACTTCTTCTTTTGGGATTTTCTATTGTTTACATGAGGATGTTTCCCCCCTCACTCTTAAGGGTTTGTCTGTAGCATATGTTGGGTAAGGATCTTTGGCTTTGCTTGTGGGAACTTTGATGGAGGTCTAAGTTCTGGATGCATTCCTTAGTTATGGATATCCTTAATGTGGCAGTTTTCTCAACTGCTAGTTATTTGTAGGCTGTAGTGGTGGGGTACTTTCAGGATGTGCAGATTCCTGTCTCTTGTTGATGGGGGAAGATGGAGGTCTTTGAAGTCCTTTCTCTTTCCCCAGCCCTGTGGTCTTCTTAAGAGTGTGAATTAGTCTCAGTTTAATCTCTGAGACAGTAGATGTTGCTTGTGGGTAAGAGTCAACCACACCATTTATGACTGAATCAGTAAATGCTATAATGGGCTATACAAGTTGTCCTCCTTGCCCGTAGATGGTGCTTGAAGGGAAGACCCAGAAGCAGTATTGTTTTGGGGGACCTGTGAACAGCTCTAATCCATCAGGAGAAGCACTCAAATGCCCTAGGCAGTGGGTGGGGCCCTGGAGCTCCCAGGGGACTCTTTATTCTCCACCACAGCAGACTTGGGTAGAGGAGTAAAGCTGGGTGGGGATAGGTTGAGTGACCCTACCTTTGGGCTCCACAAAGGCAGGCACAAGAGCTGTTTCAGTGGGGGTCAAGGGTCAGCTCCCAGGTGGCTGGGGAAAGTCACCAGGAAAGGGCTGAAGCAGCCCCACCAAGCCAGAAAGTCTACTCATGGGGGAGGAGCCATCTGGGATTCACAGACTGGCTGAAGGGAGTAGGTTTCACTCTTCTCCCTCCTCCTCTGTCCTGAGGTCTCCTTCTAGTGTTGGCTATAAGCAGAAGCCCAAACTAGCTAAGCTCACCAGCAATGGTGCCACAGGCTGAAAGCTTCCCTGCCCAGGATCCCATTCTGGACTGAAAGCGTGGCTTTCCTGTTGGGGGAGGGGTGCTCCATGAGTACTCTGTGGCTCAGACCCACACTGAACTCTCCTTTCAATTATGCCCACATGGGCTCCCTTGCCTCCCAAGATTAGTTCACAAATCTCCCCTCTGTGCCCCCAAACAACACAATCAAGTCCTGGGGGTATGGGAGCTGGCCTATGTGCCTGTCCCATGGTCCCCCACATTCAATCCTTGACCATGCCAGGGGAACCATGCTGGTCCATGCTGTGGAGTGCTCAAGCAGGTTTAATATCCCTCTGCTTTGGGGGTATGCCCTGCTCTGCTGGAGCAGCCAGGCAAGCAGTACCAGGAGCTCTGAGTCTGAGCCCCACTTGGTCCTCTGCAGGTATCTAAGAGGAAAGGTGTGAGCCTCACTCTCTGTGGAAGCCTTGTTGTGGTGGATGTGCCAACAGAAGGAAAGCAACCACTCCTGAGAGTCCCAACTCAATCATCCTTTGGGGCACCTGTGCCACTCATCAGCAGTGGACGAGGGAGAATAGGAGGAGGAAAAGAGTCTGAATGAAGGAGAGCTGTCACTGTGGTCATCTTTGTCCCTCTCCCTGGATGGCACCCTGCCTGGAGTGTCCAAGCTCTGGGATCACACAGTCACCCCTGTACCCACTGGCCCCTGTGGCCACTGCATTCTGAGCAGGAGTTGAGAAATGCTTGTGTGGGAACAAATGACAGGAAAACTGAAGAACTGAAGCTCCCTGGGTAGGACAAAGGCACACTATGGGTGGAGAAGCAGTATGGTGCCCACCACCTCAGCTCAGGTCTATGGTGATGGGGAGTAATCCAAGGGGGTTGGCAGCCCAGTGCTTTGTTTTCAAGAAGCTCCCAGTTCCCTGGAGGCAGCAGCTTTTGGGTTTGTGAGGGTAAAGAACCTTTCCAGCAGCTCAGGAACCTGCTGACTACCATAGGTATGAGGGAAGAAGAAACAAAACCCCCACCTACCCTTTCCAGGGGACTCCAAGTTTTTCAGGGGTTGATCTCTGCCAGTATCTTGCTTCTCCTTGTTCTGCTCTGCAATTTCTTCCAATTGAATCTCTGGTAGGTTCTGGCACTTCTCCCTCAGAATTACACCTGAGTTGTACCTTTTTTCATCTGAAATTGTTCCTTCTTTCTGAGATGATCTGGTGACCAATGTCCCTAGTCAGCCATTTTGGGGGAAATATCATTTTAATACTCTTAATCCCACTATCTTGTGGCCTAAAATGACTGGTGATATACCCCATGATTATATATCACTAACAGAACAGCCCTTGATGCCAAGGCAAGTTTTGTAGGAAACACCACTGGGGAATGCTGACATTATTTGATCCACAGATGGATCATATCTAAAGGATGAATCTGAGAAATATTAGATGGGCTATGCTGTTGTGTCCCTTGTGGATGTTACAGAAAGTAACCCATTACCTGGGGTAAGATTAGCTCAGCTGACTGAATTAATAGTGTTCACTAGAGTATGTCAATTGGCCAAAGATCAGACAGCACATATTTACACTGATAGCTCCTATACCTTTGGTGTAGCTCACAACTTTGGAATGTTATTTAACCTCTGCTGGACACCCTATTAAGCATGGATCTCAGGTCTCTGATCTTTCAGAGTTCATACAATTACAAAAAAAAACAATGGCTATTATTAAGATTCCTGGACATTCCAAAACTGATTCTGGAGAGTAAGGGAAACCATTTTGCTGATGTGGCAGCAAGAAAAGCTACCTTATCACCAGTATCAGATCAAACTATAAGAGTAGCCATGTTTAAATTGAGCCACATTGAAGGAGAACTCCAAGATGCTCAAGAAAGAGCCTAAGAAAATTAAAATTGACAAAGGCAGAGGGGGCATTTTTCACCTTCTTATAATCTCTGGTATGGACTCAAAGACAAACCTATTTTGTCTATGTTATTTCAATTACCTATGTTACAACACATGAGTAAGCTTACACATTGGGGATCTGAAAAAATGATTTTTTGAGGAAAACAATACTACTAGAATCCTTCACCCACAATAGCTTATAAGGTTTATGCCAAATGCCCAGTTTTCCCCAAACATAATCAAGGAAAGCCCTTCATGGATCAGAGGGGTACTTTCTTCTCCCTGCTGGACACTTTGATATTTGGTAAAGGGATTTTATCTAATTATCTCCTATTCAGGGATATAAATACATATTAGTTATGATTTACATGTTTTCCTGTTGGGTTAAAACATCCCCATGCAGAACAGCTATAGTGCAAACCATAGGAAAATATCAATTGGAACAAATAATTACCTCCTGGAAAATTCCTTCTGAATTGCATAGTGATAGAGGAATTCATTTTATTGGAGAGATAGTACATTCAATTTGTAAAATCTGGCCCTTCAACACTTCCATTGCACATAATCTTCTGGTTTGGTGGAATGCACAGATGTAATAATAAAAAGCTGGCAAAATTTACAGAAGCTTTTCATATTACTTGGCCTAAAGCTCTTCCATTGGTATTGCTAAACCTACGAGCAACCTCTTTTGGAAAACATCAACTCCTTATGATAATAATTACAGGGCAACCTATGCAATTAGATGGTGGAATATATGAACCAACCTTGTTAAAAGGAGATATACTTTATTACTGTCACGACTTAACTAAACTTCTCTCTCAAAAGACTAAGTTAATAAAAGATTCCCTTCACAGCATAGTCCTGGGAGATGAAGACCTCAAATATCATGACCTTCAACCAGGTGACTACATTTATTGGAAAAGACATCAGCTAAAGGACTCTCTTGCCCTCACTAAAAGGGACCTTATCAGGTACCATTGACTAATGATTATGCAGCTAAACTCAAAGGATTTGACCCTTGTATTCACATTTCTCATTTAAAGAAAGCTCTAATTCCTAAATGTACTTCTAAAAACCATTGTTTAAAGATTTCAAAACCCCCTGACTCCTCTAAGGAAAGAAGACAATGATGACAGGGTACACAGCATATCCCAAAATACCAGACCAGGCCTGAACAATAAATTTCTTCTATATATGCCTTCTACTTTCATACTTTCCTCTTATACTGAGTGTTTAATGACATCTCCTCCTATATTTGATCCCTTCACTTAATATTGGGAAATCGGAATTTGATTGATATGAAAATGCAACAGACCCTTATTTTCTAATATCCAGAGGATATCGAAACCCTAATGTCAACTACTTGGAACCAATCTAACATGCCTATAGCTTATTACAATTTCTTTTCAGGCATAATATACTACTGAGGTCCCTACTTAAGGAAAAACATCCAGAAAATCTTTCCCAAGTCTATGCCTGGTCAGTCTATTTTTAATACTCAACAAAAGGATCTTTGTATTTCTGTAAATATAGGTAATCAATTATTGTCCAAGATCCCTGGGCATGACAAAAGATAGTTAGCAGAAGACTGTGTGCCCTATCATAGTCTCTCTTCTCCAAGAGGATAGAAACCTTGTTTTTGTGGTTAGAGATCTATGAAACAGTATAATGTAACTTGGAATCACACAATGGAAATTACTTGATAGATTAGGATCTCACTAGAAAATAACGTAGGCAACCACCTAGGAAAAATGTGGAAAGCTCTATTGCATACTCAGACTAAGCTCTATCTAGGAGTAACTACCACTCACTTCATCTTGACTTGGAGCACCTAACATTTTAAGGTCCATAACTTATATCCAAACTGTACTTTTACCATAAATACTCAATGACACAATGTGTTTGGTGGACACAACACCACTGGCCAACTAAAGAGATCCTTAGGGGTGATAGGTACAGGATTGGAAGTATTAGGACAAGCAGAGGGTACATATAGTGAAAAAAAGGCACGCTCAAAAAAATCAATACTTAGTGACCTGAATAAGTTAGAAGGAATACTTTTCCAAAAAGAAAGTAAAGGTTGGGAAGCAGCATGGAAAGATGATGACATTATTGCAAAATGGGTAAATCAAACTGCCCAATTAATGAGAGAAAATGCCAGACCAACGGTGGGAAAGAACATGTGTCCAAACTTAACAAGGGTTATTAACTATGTTAAATTCAAATAGAAATAAAAGTGGCCTCTAAAACACGGTTAACTCTCTGAGATACAAAAGCACAGATTTGCACTTAGAGAAAAACCTATGAATGCTCTTCCTCCTAGAAATTCACTACCAGGGTGTGTAGTCTAATTCGCTACACTCTTACAGCTTTAGCACCTTGTATATGTGATAATCAGACCTATGATGTAGCACAACTAATTGAAATAGAAATTATATTTAACAATACCCACATTCTTCCCATGGGCAGCCAATGGGCCATACCACACAATAACACTAGGAACCTCGTTTCTGTTTTGAATTATAAACAGATTCAAGAGAAATGGTATTGTCCACAAAATGTTTGGAATCCTAAATTAAGGAAACATGGCCTTTAGTCTCTACTCCTGCTCAAAATGATATATAGTATATGGGAAAGGGAATTTTTCTTGGGAAGGAAAGATAAATAAGACTATGACCATCTCATGCCTCACTTACATTAAGACAACATGTAATTTAAATCACACTGCTATTTGGTACAACAATGGATTCAAAGAAAAATTATTTGTGGGGACAAAAGGACACTTACAATAATATAGATATTGATAATCAAATATTCTGGCCATTAGAACTCAACCCTTCTCAAATTATATTCCCAGCTAAAAAGGAATGGTCAGGTGAACAATTAGGCATAATTAATCATCAGTTCACCACAGTTTTAAACAAATCCAGTCAAAAATATCATAAGATACAAATACAAACCATTAAAGGGGGAAAAATTACCTGATTAGTTGAAGACTATCAAAATGTATGTTCTGGTTTCCTTTCTCGGATATACTGTTTCTTTTCTTCACTATCCTTACTCCAATGGACCCCCAATTATTTACTGTATTACTGATTATTCTCCTCATATTTCAATGCTATGTTACAAAAATTGTAAATATTGTCAAAAAGATAAAACTTCAGCTAAAATCATGTCCGTTTACCAATTTGAATTAATGACCATGAAATGTATATAAAATGGAGGTTTTGCGGCTGAAGGAAATTAGAAATATTTTAGCCCAAAATATGACATTTTGATATGCTGGACTGACTGAAGAAGCCTTAAAGTCTCCCTGACTTCCTCCACTTCACTACCACCATTGGCACTCCCCCGAAAAGTTAAAGTTTATTTATCTTCCTAAAATTCAGAGCCACCTAGGAGAACAACTGTTCTTCTCTTCCCCTCCTGTAAGGAATGTGACCACACCTGAACAGACTCTTTAAGAAGATGATGTCCCCTCTCTCAGATTCATTCAAATTCCAAAGGGAACCATTTACCAGTTTATCTCTGTTCCCCATCCATTCATCCTCCTTAACAATTCTTTATTGCCTCTCAACAGAATTTCTCTCCCCCACCCCCAATAACCCATTTCACCAGAAAGGCATATAAGCTTCTAAACCCTACTGGGGAGTTGAATATTCATTCTGAGGGTTCCTATAACAGGAGGAGTGGCCTGAAAAAGTGTAAAAATGTTTTCTGTCTCTTAAAACCTTCCCCATCCTTTTGGGAATTAAAACCTGCATTCCAGCCTCAGGCCAGTGGTCAGGAGGGGCAGGGGAGTGTCCTTTGTTCTTTGTACCACAGGAGATGGATCAAGGGAATTGTCCTCACCATATTGTCTTAGCCAAAGATGGGATTAATCAGAATGATCAACTATAGTGGAACAGCAATAACCTGAAGCTGAAAACCTCCCCTGTAAAAGCTCTGTATTCCTGCTCAGAGGCAAGACATTGGTACTTTAAGACAGGAGTCTGCCAACCTCCCCGTTTGCCTACAAATTAATAAACTTCTCTTTCCTTTTCCTAAAACGATTATTCCTCATTCTTCTGATGTGGCCTTGGAGACAAGTACTGAGCTTTCAGTATCATTCCTTTGTACACATGTTAAATAAATTTGTATCCTTTTCCTCCTATTAATTGATCAGTCTCATATAAATATTTCAGCAAACTTTTATGGGAACAGGGGTCTTTGCTCCCTAGAATTTGGTAAAGCTTTTGCAGGCTAAAGGCCTTTGACCCCTACACTGCCCACTTGCTCAATACATTTTTTTTTTATTCTGACTGGTTGAGATAGATTTCCTGCTTTAACATCTCCTAGCCCTAAGGTCTCAAGGCTGTTAAAAGGAGGGTGAGAGGAATATCCAATTCGATGTTCTTTTGCCTAATTCCTTAAGTCCCCTTGCCTGTGATATGTTACCAAATTGGAAAATGGCTACTGAAAGGGGAAAAAATGAATACTGAATGCAAATAATCTTAACTAGAGGAGATGACATTAGCATGGGATGGGGACTTCTCTCACATGCTGAGAAAAAAAAGGAGAGCTTTTAGGAGCCTTTCCTAGGAGTGAAGACCAGAACAAGGGCATTTTAGAACTCTGATTTGATTTGATCCCTCTCATCCTATAATCCTAATAAGTAGAACCTATCTTTATCAGATCCTTAGCCTATATTATTTGGTCTTCAAATTTGTACTTTGGAGGATTTCAAGCGAAAGTCAGAGGCAATGTGGAGGGGGTGTTGTCTAGTGCCTGCTTTTCAACTTTCAATCAACAGGGCTGAACTCAAATCCACTGAAACAAAAGGCAAGAGAATTTGTAAGCACTAGGGTGAGCTAGTGGGAGAGTGCTGGAGTTCCTCAGGGGGGAGAATGTCAATGTGATTAGGTCATCTGTGTTTGCTAATTGTCTCTTATTGAAGTTAGGCTCCTACCCTCCAACAGAGACTGGGAAATAGTGACACTATCTTCCTTGATTACATTTAAAAGGATGGGCCCCAGGTCCTTGAGAAAGACATTAATGGGCTGTAAAATTGGCAGGAAACTAGAAGATGATTTATATCTCAAAGGGATAGAAGAATTTACAGTTGTAAATTTTCTCAAATAAATGTTCTAAGAAAAGGAAGGTCAGGGGGCATATAATAAGGAAGAAACCTCTCTAAAGTCTAATCAAGCTGAAGGGATCCAGATAAGAATCTGATAGGTAACCATGTTTGAAAACCAATGCTTTGAGATATTTAGAAAAACTCTAGAGACTGCCTCAAACTAAATTACATGGAGTGTTGACATAACAACATGATCGTATTTCATTTGTGTTGTGTTCATGAATTCTCCCCTTATTCACTATATATGATAATAAAATAAGTATAACTTTAATGTGGAATAAAAATAATTAGAACTCAAATGTAGGGATTCAAGATAAAAATATGGGAAACATGACACATACTTGTTTTCTGAAATTCAAATTTCACTGGGTGCTGGGTGCTTCTGTTTGCTAAATCTGTCCGCCCTAAGGTGGAGATTATGCTTGTGCTTTCCCTAACAGCACACAGAAATTTCTAATTATAAATCTTAAAGCTATTGCCTTAGTTATTTTTGTGGTGAAGAATTTCTTAAATGAGTCAAGACAGACAGGAGTCTTAAGCCTGTAAGTACAGTAACCTTTTAGGAATCGCTTTTTCCTAAACATCCATTCTCCACAATGCATAGACCTAACAAAGCAAGCTCTTGATGTGCCTGAGGCCAGGTGTCTCTCTCAGCCATTGTTTGTGAGGCAAACCTTTTCTGCCTAGGGTGCCTTGATTTGTGGGAGCCACTTATTCTCTTTTAAATGTTAGGAGCTCAGCAGGTTGAAATATAAATATTTTTTCAACAAGGTTCAAAGAACACGAACAATCCACAAAGGACATAATCAAATGCTGTCCAAATTGCAACGCTATAGGTTCCAGGCCCCACCAGATTTCAGTTTTGTGAATATTTTATCAACCATTTGAACAATAGGGAGCAGCTGACCTGCTTGGCTTAGTTATCAAAGGGATCTGTTGTTATCCTGTAATGACAAAAGTGAGTCTGCATGACAATCTAACAGCAAAAGCCATTTCTTTCAATTTTATCCTTTAAAAAACTGCCAGGTAATTAACTTCACAGCAGTTTTGTTGGCAAAGTAATACTATAGATAAAATGAAACATTCATTAATAATTGACCGTGAAAACTGTAGTTAAATACTGTTGAGCTAATATAATCACTAACAGATAGAGCAGAATGACTGTGAGATGTTGGAAAGCAGAAGCAATCACGTGGATCGTTCCAGCTTTGAAGGGCTGAGAATGAAAGAAAGTGGGAGATCAAAAATAAGAGGTAAAAGCATTATTTACGGTACCTGTATTTTCATATATTTATGGGCTAACCAATTGATTGTAGTGTTCAAAGTCCAACATAATTTCCCCTTTAGAAAACACTTAAGAAAAGTCTTTCATTTGCATGAAGACTCAGACAGGCAAAAGAATACACAAACAGGATAAATAACTAAAAGCCCATCACAGCATATGATAAAATACCCAATTAGGCCAGTGATAACTATGCATCAAAGCAAGCACTTTATTTCCACTTTAAGACCTATATCTTGTCCATTAAATGCTATTAACAATGACGCTACTGTCCTCTTACAAAGTGACTATTGTTTTTATTCCCCATACACAGTCTTCTATTAATAAATGATTTTGGCCAAAAAAAGAAAAAAAAAGATTGAGTTCAAAGAAATCCCTGGATAAATAAAACCTTTCATCTGCAAAAATATCTGCAACTCCTTTTATGCAAAAAACAAAAGGCAAAGGAAATAACTTCCTCTCTCTTTAATGGATGCTCTTTGTGTATCTCAGCTTCAGTATCTAGGTTACTCATGCAGTCTCAGAAAAAATCATAGAGGGAGGGAGAACCTCACACTAAAGACAATTTCTTAGTTTTTGCACTTTTATATTGTTAAAATGACGCATGTTTAAATTACTTTGATCTGAGGATCAATAAATAGTGTCAAGTCTTTCCTACTGATAATTAAGTATCTTGGAGGATAAATAGTAATTAAACTTCTATTTTTTGTAATAAGGAGACCCAGATACTGAACTTCCTATTAAATTGCTATGGGCAAAGCTCAGAAATAGAATCCAGAATTTTCCATTTTTGTTATCCTATTCTAAGCAGTAGACCACACTATATCCTTAGGAATTATTTTTAATAACTTTTTTTAAAGGAAAATGCATTGATGTTGCAGAAAAAGGATACAGGGCAAGGATATGGTCATAAACAAAAATCTCCACTGCAAAATATTTTTGTTGCACCTATAGTGACATTAGAACATCAACAATCTGTTTTGAACTGGTCCATGATTTCTAGTGTAATTCAAAAATAATTGCTAATGTGCTTTATAACTTGCAATTTTCAGAGCCATAAACCTTAAAATTCACTCTGGAAATGTTGGGGCTCTTTATTTTAAAATGTGAAAAAAGAAATGCCTGATGTCTTTTCTGTATGTTCTTGTTCAAAGACAAACAGCTCCTTGGATCTCTAAGGGGAAGTTATGATTTGGTTCATTACACAAAGAAGCAGGGAAAGAAGAAAAAGCAAGTAAAAAGGCAGAGATGAGTATTTGGATGACATACTTATCAAATTAACAGGCAAAAAATTACACTTTCTTGATCAAATATTTTAATAATTCTGGAGTCCAAGGTAACATGAACAATATAGAATTGCCCACATTTAATTAACAGAGGATTATGATATTAGTCAAACTCTTGACTTAAGTCAAATATAACCCAGTTATTTGGCTTTAGGGTAAAAAAAAATTATCTCATTCCTTAAGCCAAAACATAATTTATTTATGAAGGAAGATTTCAGGTGGATATTTTAGTGCCCAAATCCTGAAAATTTTTTATTATGGATAGTTTGTGAGGTTTCTTTTAAAGCTTTAACAATATACATTACTGTATATTCCTTTTTTACTATTTAACAAATTTGAAGTCTTTTTCACAAATCTGAAGCAAGTCTAGCTGTAATTATGCTAATATATACATGAGCCTGAAAAAAAAAATACTGATTAAATTTAAAATAAATTTTTTTTTTAGATAAATTCTGAAAGTAAAATGTTTTGCAAGTGGCCTGACAGTCCATTTCCAGTCCAATCACTTGTCTAAAATGCAAATGTACTGACTGAAGCAAACTGTTTCATCTTTGGCCTCAACCACAATTACAAACCAGTTGCCTCATCAAGAATTCAAGTCACCTTCTACTCTGGGTTATGAGGTTCCACCTCTAGGTTGACTTTTGTCTGAAAGTACTGGGGAATGATATGCCCACTTCCTGTTGAAAGAAACTAAAAATATTTTTACCCCAAAATATGGTGTTTTGACATATTGGATTGACTGAAAAAGCCTCAAAGTCTTTCTGGCCTTCCCTGGCCGACCATCAGCTCCCCCAAAATCTTTGAAGTTTCTTTATCTGCCTGAGATCCACACCCACCTAAGAAAACAACTGTCTTTCCTTTCCCTGTCTATTGCAGGAAGGAAGATCAAGAATGCAACCACATTTGGCTCAACCCATTTTAAAAATGATACCTCTCTCTCAGGTTAATGTAATTTCCAAAGAGAACCAGTCAATCTGTTTCCCCCCATCCATTCATTCTCCCAGGTATCTATTCATTCTCCCTAGTAATCATTTATTGCCCCTCAACAGAATTACCTGTATTCCTCATTTCCTTCATTCCTCTAAAATTTGGGTATATAAATTTCTGTAATATTCTCTTGAAAAATTCCATTTCTAAATATTGTTTCATTTTGGGTCATTTATCTATTTTGCTCAATCAAGGCTGAACAATGTTACTGTCTAACAAAGACTACATAAATGATTCTATCCCTAAAATTAACTTCAATTACATAATTTTTTCAGATTACAGGCAAATCCTTCAGATCAGTTTATATTTAGAAGATATTTTACATGTTTATGATTCTAAAACTTAGCTTTTGCTATAAATATGCAAAACTCATAAATGCTAGACTTAAATAGTGCCCCTGTCCCTTTCTATCTTTTTAAGTAATTGCAACTGGGTTATATAGCTTACACACTGTTTTCTATAAAACTGGCTTACAAAAGATGATAAATTTCTTGAAAAGTTTCATGAGATTAAATTAATTTATAAAAACAAATTTTCTATTCCATTGAATTAAAGTTTCAGATGTGACCTAAATTAAATCATCAAAGTAAGTAAATTTGGAGCAATTATTGGGTTTAATAGGCCAAGATCTCAAATTATTATATATGTTTCCCATCATAGTATGCTTTCCATTAGGTAAAAAATGCTTTTTAAAGTTAGATATCATTTTATGAAATAGGAAAAAGGCTAATAAATATTCCTAGGGCCTTAGGATATTTTTTAACTTGCCAGGGAAAGACAACTGACTTTTGTGGCTGGGTCAGGATAAAAGGATAAAGATGAAAGGGAATAATGCCTATTTCCCCACCTCTCTATAGTTCTGTTTAATTTATTTTCACATGGCCCAATTGTAAACTCATGCCACCTCTCTAAAGGCTTAATGAAAAATTAAAGCTTTACTTGTTTTTTGTGACCTAAAAATATTATGACCTGATAAGCATACTAAATAGTTTAACTTAGAATTATATGCTATGTGTTGTTGCGGCTCAAACATCCTAAAATATGGCACTTTGGCATGCTGAGTGCTTTGAACCAAGAAGATTGAGAAGCCTCGGAAATGAGCCTCAGAACCAAGGTCTGTCTCTCTGACCTTCTACTCCCACTCCTTTCCCTTCCTTAAACAGGGAGGGGCTTCTTCTGAAGTTCCCCTACCTGGCTGAGGGAAGTTCTTCCAAAAGGAATGCAGTTGTCTTGAACTTCCTCCCAAGGAATCTCATCAAACCACCCGAAAAGATTATTCACCAGAGAGGAGATTAAAAGTCATGGCTGCACTCAGACAGCCTATTCCTCTGAAGGCTGCTCCCTAAGAAACCTTTACTACTGCATAATAAGACAACCTTTGTTCACCATGTAATTCCTCCTCTTTCCCTCCCATAACGTATAGTCACCTCCTCCAAAAGCCTCAAGCCCCTATTCCTTTATGCTGTTTAACCTTCAACCATCTGGCCCCTTCTTTGAGTCTCATATTTTGTATGGCTCTCATGCACACTTGAACGTTAATAAATTTGTATGCCTTTTCTCCTGTTAATCTTTTCTCAGTTTATTTCAGCATACTTGAACCTTCAGAGGGAAAGGGAAAAATCCACTTTGCTCCTACAGTGTTTACAAACAAATTATATGCACACAGGTACCACACTATATTTTTTTCTATATCCCTAACACCTACAATGTTTATGATGTGGCAGGTTACTCAGTGGATGCATACTGAATTGAAATGAAACACATATCAGGAAGTGGAAAGATAACAATAAGAGGGGAAAAAAAGAGACTGACACAGATTATATGTACTTATGCACCAAATAGTCAAAATATGCATACAGAAATCGATTTTTATGTATACGAAGTAAAAGATGCTTCTAAAGTTTCCAAAAAGCCAAAAACATATATATTTTTCAAACATTCACATGGAAGACCTGTTTTAAGGAATAAATATAGCCTCATTGTGCTCAGGAAGAAGGTATAATGAGAGGAAGACAGAGCCCAGGGTGCTGATTTACTGCTCTCTTAGGTGCTTTTCCTTGCTGATTTATGGAGGTGCCATAGAAATGCCTTTGGAAGAAGCCTGTTCCCTTTTTCAGGGAATAGTTACTGCTCTGACACTCAGGCGTGGAGCAGAGAAAACAAACTAAAATATAGGAATTAAGATGGTAAAAAAATAATTTTTTTTTAGTAAAATACATATAGGCATTCCTCAGCGATATCACAGGTTCAAATGCAGATCACCACAATAAGGCAAATAATTTCATAATAAAGCAAGTCACATGAATTTTCTGGTTTCCCAGTACATACTATTGTCTATTAAGCAAAACATACATCTAAAAAAAGACATACCTTAATTAAAAAATGGTTTATTGCTAAAAATGCAAATGTTTACCTGAGCCTTCAATGAGTCATAATCTTTTTGCTGGTGGAGGATCTTTTAATGTTGACAGCCGCTAAATGAAGGTTGGGATAGGTAGCTGTGGTAACTTCTTAAAATATACTAAGGCAACAATACAGTTTGCCACATTGATTGACTCTTCCTTTCACAAAAGATTTCTCTGTAGCATGTGACTGTTCAATAGCATTTTACCCACTGTAGAACATCTTTCAAAATTGGAGTCAATCCTCTCAAACCCTTCCACAGTTTTATCATCTAAGTTTATGTAATATTCTAAATCCTTTGTTGTCATTTCAACAGTGTTCACAGCATCTTCACCAGGAATAAATTCCATCTCAAGAAACCACTTTATTTGCTCATCCATAAGACCTCATCCATTTAAGTTCTACCATGAGATTGCAGCAATTTAGTCACATCTTTAGGCACCACTTCTAATTTTAGTTTTCTTGCTGTTTCCACCACACCTGCAATTACAATAGTAACAACAAGGATCACTGATATCATAACAGATATAATAATAATAAAGAGTTTTAATTATTTCAAGAATTCCCAAAATGTGACACAGAGACACAAAATGAGCACATGCTGTTGGACAAATGGCACTGATAGTCTTGCTCACCACAGGTGCTACTGTTGTGGCTCAGAAAAAAGTACCCCAAAATGGGGGCCTCAGGAGCAGCTTTAGAAGAGAAGTTTTTTCTCTGACCACCTCCTGCCCTCCCACCTCTCAGTCCCATTCTCTCCTGAGGGTAGCCATAGAAACTAGAATGCCGCTTCCCCAAAGTGGGTCATAGAAACCAGGACCCCCTTTCCCCATAGCCAGCCATGAAACCTAAAATTACTCTAACTTACCCTCTACCTTTCTATGTGAAAACCAACCATAAAAAAATTATCTGACCTTCCTTGTTTGACTGTAGGAAAGCCAAAAGTGAACAAACTGGAAAACTTAGGCCAAGGTATAAGACATCCAGAGGACTATTATCCTTAACATATTAGGAGAATTTACACAGTAGTGTGATGAATAACCCCATTCAAATATATGATCAAGTGAGCAACTAAAAGAAAATTTAAAAATGCAATAAACTAAAAAAAAATAAAAGATTAACCTTGCTTTTCAGCAAAGAAATGTAAATTAAGACTAGTAGCAATTATTTTTTAATTGATAATGCTGACTAGTCCTAGAAAATGGACACTTTCATATATCATTTCACAGAATATGAAACTTTCCTAGAGAGCTCTATGGCAATATATACAAGCCTAAACAGAATGATTCCAATTCCAGAAAATCATCCACTATTGTTTATAGTGTCCTAAAGTATGATAGTCAGAAGAGAACAATGGTACTTGACTATTTGAACAGATCTCCACGTTTCCAGAAAATGTAATACCATCTAACCACAAAAACATGATAGAAGGATATTCAAGCCCATGAAGATTTTAGTAAATATTTAGTAAATGAATAAATCAATGGCTGGAATTGATTCAAAGGGAAAAAATAAAATACAGTATACCAGGTTACTATTTTCATTTAAATTGCCAATATGTGTGTAGAATATGCATAGAAAAAGTAACTGAAAGATCTATGCCAAAATATTTATCATGACTATCTTTGAGTGATGGAGTTATTGGAGATTTTTATTTTCTTCAGTATACTTTCACGAAATTTCCAAAATTATTATACTAAGTATGCATTAACTGATGGCATTAGTCAGGGTTCTTCAGAGAAACAGAACCAATAGAATATGTGTGCGTTTATCTGTGTGTGTTTGTGTGTGTATGTATGTATGTAGAGAGAGGGAGAATATATAATCTCCCCATATATAAGATATATATGTGTGCATATATTTTTATATATATATCAATAGGCAATATATAGATATAGATATAGATGGACATATGTTATGGGAATTGGCTCATATAATTATGGAGGCTAAGAAGTCCCACCATCTGCCAACTGCAAGCTGGAGAACCAAAGAAATGAGTGGTGTAATTCAGTTCAAGTCAGAAGGCCTGAGAACTGTGGCAGCACTGGTATAAGTCCTAGAGTCCAAAGGCCAGAGAACCAGGAGCTCTAATATCCAAGGGCAGGAAAAGATGGCTGTCTCAGCTAAAAAAGAAAGGAAGAAAATTTACCCTTCCCGCATATTTTTGTTCTATTTGGGCCCTCTATGGATTGGATGATGCTCAGGCACATTAGTGAAGGCAGATTTTACTCAGTCCACTGATTCAAATGCTCATCTCTTCTGGAAACACCCCCACAAGCACACCCATAAATTATGTTTTACTAGCTATCTGAGCATCCCTTTGGCCAGTCAAGTTGACACACAAAATTTACCATCACACTTGAAGCAATAGGAAAAAAATGCAAAGATTTTACATGAAACACTTGGCCTAGAGTAAGAGATCAATAAATTGTGGCTATTTTAAAACACTAAATATATTAAAAATGAAGTAATTATGTCCCTCTTTAATGAAAACTAGTTCATCAAGTCCAAGACAAAGACAGCCAATGTTACAATAAATATTTACTGAGCATCTACTTGTTATATTAAACCTTATACTGTTATTTTAGACTCCTTTCTCTCATATGTAATTATTACAGTACAAATGAGAATTGTTAGTGTTCAGTATTTGAAAACACCATTCTAGAGTTTTTTAAGGGCATGAATGCCACCTCATTTATTGGGTTATTTCCAGGGTACAGTACAATACCTCTGGTTCCTGACACATAGGGGTGATCAATCAATATTATTTTAACAGAACTGATCTGCTGAGATAAATACATCTCAGTCATATAATGGCACAGGAATTGATATTTACATATATTATCACCCTAAGCCAAAGAGGTAAAGCTTTCATAATAAGAATTTTTGTAAGATATCAATCAGACCTCAGGAGAGGACAGAGTGGGGTAAACTTCCCTACCTTCCATGAACATCTGAACACCCTTAAAACTCATGCTTTCTGTGTGCTACAACTTTCTCTTCACTATACATAAACTATTTTCTAAGGGTAAGACTGCAATTCTATTATTCATGTGTGTTCTGTGGGTTGTAATCCAACTTTCTAAGCAGAAATGGTATAAAAATAATTAGTTTTATAGAGCAAGGAATATCGAGCATTAAAATTATATGGTGGCAATAATAAGAATCACAGTGATCACAAAAACAAGCATACATTGGGCGCAACATGCAACATAAAATCAGCTACCACCTTGACAGATTTATCTAAATTTCACAGACAAGACAAATGAAAACAAAGACTAAGCAAAAATTACATGGGGAAATTGAATATCCATCAAGGAAAAATATCTGGAAATAGGTATATGTGGTTAAAATAAGCAGATAATGGTCTTCCAGTACCACAAAAACATCCCTTATCTTCTCTTTCACAAGCTCATGCCATTACATCAAAACTGATATAATCTGTGTTCTCCCATCCAAGGTTGAAGTCTGTACATACTGTAATGTTAGCGTGGAGACACTGAGGGAATTGAGGGAATGTCAGACAGAATGGATGTGTCTGTCAAGAAAGAAAGAAAAACCCCAGTTTCTCCCCATCTCCTGAGCTTTAAAATAAGTGGATTTCTTCATTTATCTGTGCTTGAGACATCATGATTGTACATATTGTATTATCTTGTAATGTATACGCTTACAAATACTTAGACCTGCATACAGCCTCTGACATGAGCTGACGACATACAAACACATGCAATTTTTATAAATAACAATGAAAAGGGCAATCTGCACAGGTACATCACAGAAAAATTATGAATATATTTATTTCTCTACTATAAATTATGAATTGTGATCCTTTTATGAGAATAATTATAGAATATAAAATTTATGAAAAGCAGTTTTTATAAATTCAAGAAATAAAACTACTTTCAAGTAGCAATGTGATTTTATTAAATACAACTTAGGTGTCAGTATGCATAACCATATGTCACTTAATTTTTAGATCAAAATTAATATCACTATATTATCTTTTTTGTGTACCCTAAATGAACTACAGTTTTTGAAATTAGATACTCCTGTCTAACACAAGAAGTTTTGTACTTGGAAGCTATTTTTGCAATTATATTGTTAATACCATTAGGATTTCAATAATAGAATATGTAAAAGTAAAATGGGTATACACTTAATTTAAAATAGAAAAGAAGTATCCCCCAACTCTAATAATAATAAAATAATAATAATAAAAAGTAATGGAATTGTAGTTTGTTCACTTTTCCAAATTTGATATGCTCTGATCTTATCATTTTGTGAACAGGAATAATTCTAATAATAATTCATGCTATTTTGAACATGAGGAGAGATATAATAGGTAGAGACCTCAATAGCATGGTTAGAAAGTCTCAAAATTCATCTACCTCAAAACAAGATAGATAAAATTTGATGCAGTATAGTCTGAGAATGTTTTAACCAATGCTGAACCAAAGTAGGACACAGAAATGAATGGTATAATTATTGAAAGATAAATTCTTATTTTAATTGTTTCAGAAGTTCTAGCCAATGCAACAAGGCTAGAAACTCTTACTTCTGAATAAGATAAAATGATCATTATTTTAAAATATTTTGGTGTTCCACCTGGAAAATAAATATATGAGATTAACTGAAAAAAATCATTAGAATTCAGAGTAAATTATTTAATTCCAATAAACAAAATTCAATAGTTTTCATATGTTCTTGCAATTACCAATCAGAAAACAAAATAGAAAAAGATCCCACTAACAGAAAATGGAATAGAAAACTAACAAGAAATCTCCAATAAAAGAAAACTACAAAACTTTATTGAGAGAAATAGATAAGACTTAAGCAAATGGACAGATATACCCATGTTCTCTAATGAAAATGTAAACATTGCAAAAATTTCAAAGCTCCCTAAATTAATGGATAAACTTAGAACTTAACAAAGCAATTTTGAAGCTTATCAGAAAGATTAAATGACCCAGAAAAAAACAGCAAGAACAGTTCAAACACAAAAATAATGAGAAAAAAATGTTAACTGCCAGATATTAAAATATAAGATTAAGAGTAAATTAATGAAATAAACTAACAGATTCTCAATTTCCTATCAATGGAAGTGTTCAACTGAGAGATGTAATAGAAGGGGTATAATAGAGATATAATAGAGAATCTTATTGGGCCATAAGTTGTTCTGTAAGATTTTTAAGGTTCCTGCAACTCTAAAATTCTGTGCCTCTATGTGTTAAGAATGATGATACATCAGATATCCCTGAAAACATAGTTTTACGGTGAGACATTCTTATTTTATCTCCAGTCATAAAAGTAGGTACCTGCTAAGCCTGCCAGCCTATAACTACAGTGCCCCAACATAGCACAAACTGCAACCCACACATCCCCAGAGAGTGGCCCATCTTCTGGTAATAAGCAGGAGGTCCAGAAGCCCACTCCATGCCCCTCTAAGGCTCCCACCACCTCTTTATTATAGCCCAGTGGTCCCTTATTGCTCATAAATATCTTAGTGAGGGGATAGGAGTCAGGACTCCCAACTTCAATTCAGTTCCTTTCTGATTGAATGAGCTGTTAGAAAGGGGCCTATCCTGTCTGAAGCACAGAATCTGGACAAAATCCTTAGCTCACTATGCAGGTAAAGTGCTGAGATTTTGGCCACCCTCACAGTGGTAAATCTTTGAGGGTAACTGCCCGAACCCCTTCTGTTACACTTCATTCAATTTTGTCATCTAACAGGTACCAGGTGGCAGCTATCATGGCTGCCATGAAAGACACAGGCTTCATAGAGGCAATGTTCCTGAAGGCTGGGCCCAGCATACAATGGTGGAGGCTGCGTTCCCTGCTCTGGAGCCACTGTGGATGACAGGGCAGAGCCCATCAGCAGCACTTGAGGCAAAGTCACACACACACACATAGTGTCATGCTCAGAAATGGGCCCCTCTCACCCTACCAGACTAAAGCACAAAGTATTAAATTTCCAGTGTTAGCCTTTCAATTTACCACTCTCGCCCTGACATACTCAGGAGTGCAAGCCAGCACCCAGAGCCCTTGGTCCATATATCCTCTAGTACTTTCCACTTTGGGGCTATAAAATCTCATTTCCTCTAACTTTCCAGGTAAGCCACATTTCACTATAAGTCTAATCATTGCCAGGTGTCCTCCACTCATCATCTTAAAGACAACAATGTTCCATGATTCCAGAGGATTTTCAGGATCCCAAATTTACTGTGACACACAGGCAACTTTCCTTACTAAAGAAAATAAAACTAGGATTTCCACTTTTGTCTCCTACCAAATTCTACTATAACATACCCATTTCAGAGGATCCTGTTACACTTCCCCCAAAACATATCTACTGAATCAAACTTTTTGGAGATTGAGTCCAGGAACAGCTATATCTTTTAGCAAGCTCCCCATGAAACACTTAGATATTCAAGTTTGAGAATCACTGCCCTATGCTTTAATTGCTTTACCATCGTCTCTTTTCCCATTTCATCAGCATAAAACAATATTACATTAACTCATTTATACTTTTTATTTCTATGGCTTCAGCAAAAATACCTTACGCAATTTGAAAAAAGGAGAAAAGAAAGACAAGCCAGCAGAAATGATGGCAGTGGTGGTGGTGGTGGAGATAGCTACCAGAAACAGGAACAGCAAATTATGGACTTTCTTGCAAAAAAAGAAAGTTAGCAACAAGGAGAAGGGAGAGAAGATGGACCCATAAACTTAAGAACAGAGGCAAATTACTATCACATAGATCAGTCTCCTCAACCCTGCAAGCTCAAACAACAGCAACAAAAAAAACTTTACATCTCCTGCTCCGACTTCCATGCATGTTCTCTTCATTAATTCATTAATTTAGCAGGTTATTCCAGGCACTGTCTCATGTTCTGCTTATTCAGCAATGAACAAAATAGACATAGTCACTATCATTACGGAACTCGCTGTCTAGTACGGGAGATAAGCATTAAACAAGCAAACATACAAAATTTAAAAAGTGCAATAAATTCTAAAAGTCAAGAGTGGGTATGATATTAATAAAAGAGAATAATGTGAAAAGGTATAAGAGAAGGCCTCTATGATAAAGTGGCATTTAAACAGATTTATTAGATTATAGTGAACTAGGTGGACATATAGAGGAATGAGCTCAGAATGTTGGGGAAGAGAGCTATAGGCACAATGTAAGGCAAGTGCAAATGCCCTGAGGTCGAAACAAGAAGCTTAATGCCTTAGTGTCTGAGAGACAGAGTAGTTGGAGAAAATGAACAAGGGAAAGAATGAAGAGAGATGATATTGAATAAATACTCATAGATCAAATCATACAGGACCTTGAGGCCATTATCAAGCTTTTGGGCTTTATTTTAAGTGCCATGGGAGTTACTAAGAGATTTTAAGCCAGGATGGCTAATCCTTTACTTTTTTTTAAATCACTCTGGTCACTGCATGGAAAATGGATGGAGGCAGTCAAGAAAGGAAATAAGGTGAATATGCTAGGCAAGGAATGATGGTAGTTTGTATAACTATGTTTTCTTGTGTGAGAAATTGGGTAGACATATTATGTCAATTATTAAATGGAAATAATACAGGGAGAGCAGGTTTGAGGGTTGGAATTCAAAAGTTTGGTCTCGGACACATTATATTTGAGATCCTTGTGAGAAATATGAAAAAGATAGGCAGTGTAATATAGGTATGAAGAGAAGGAACTCTAGCATGAGCTGGGGATAAGAATTTGAGTTGTTTGCCTGAAAGTGCTACTGGAAGCCATGGGAATGCATGAGATTACCAAAGGAGAGTGTGCAGCAAAGGAAGGAAGGAAGGGAGGGAAGAAGCAAACCAAGATGGAGCCTTGGTAACTCCAACATTAGAGGTTTGTGGAAAAAGGGCCACTTCTATCTAACTAATCCCAAAAGACGTTACATCAGTGAGCCATGCCAAGTATAGTCAACCAATAGATGAGAAGACTGAGAGCCCCTATTGTAGGGTAAAGTGTAAACCCTCAAGTTGTATGTGCCATACTGTTAACAGATAAATTTACAGGTCTACATACATCATAGCCCAATAAATGTGGTTCAGTTATTGACTGATTGTGTATCAAACACTATGCAATAATCCATATACTTTGCATGCATTAGAAGACACTGGGCTTTGGAGAACAATGGCTAAGCACAAGGTGAAAAATTTAAAAAAAAAAAAAAAAGATCTGCAACCTTTGTGCCAAGCAGCAGTGCTAGCAACACTCTAATAGCAAGAAACAAGGACAGCAGGGGATGTCAGACTCCACATCCCAGCATGTAGAAGACTGACTCTTTCCATCTCCTACTTTGAACTAAATAAGATCCCAGGATTCTTTGCCAGTTCTAAGTGGGGAAGCCTCAAGAAAAAGAAGCTAGATTTTAGCTAATAGGGCAAAAGGGTACTCAGGGGAGATATGATCATAAGTGTATCCAAAGCTGATAGAATGGATCATATGGGTTAAATATATAACTAGCATATTAAATTAGCTTACTCAGTAGGGTACAACCTAAATATACTTCTTTTTATTCTTACTGCTATCTTTCTAGTCTGTTCTATTGTATCTCGCATTCCTTTGGTAGGTTGCAGGGGGGGCAAGCTCTTATTTCATAAACAGTGGAACAAGAGTGTTTCCTAATGACCCGGGCTGACATGTAGGAGGTATAGGCAAAAGCACCTTAATAGGACCCTGTCTTTCAAGGGCTGCCTGCAGGGGTAAGGCCACAGCATCAGAGAGAAGCTCTTTCTAGGCTAACAAATCTCTTCAAATAAATCCTCTTCGAGATCAGTTTAACCCTCAGGTTCTCTCTTACTTGTGACCATTGTGTTGCACGTAGCCTTGGCTACTTCTTAGCAAGTCATTCCATTTAGAACGTTTGGGATCTTGTCACTTATTATTTTCAGCATTGAGTTGCCATCCAGAACTCCTAAATAAGACAGTAACCTGTTAAACAAATCCATTGTCATAGAAGATATCATCTCCATTTTCCAAATGAGAAAATTGAGGCTCAGAGCATGTGACTTGCCCCAGCCCCAAGTCTAACAAGTGGCAGAGCAAGATTTATACTAAGCTCTGCTGAACCCCTAAATTGTTTCAGTTGCACTGCAGTGATCTGTGTTAAAGAAATCAAGCCAGATAGAGTATAATTTAGAACCTATCCACCATATTAATTAATTTTCATGTAACAGATTAAACTAATGACTTTTTTTTCAAAGAGGGGTATGGATCAGAACCACTTTTTAAAACTATAGATGCCAAAACCTCCATCTTAGAATTCTGATTCAAAGGTCTGAGATGAGGTTTGTTAATCTATATCTATTTTAATATTTAATGTGGAAACTCCTGGGTTAAATATTCAACTTAAATTTAGTATGTTATGTGAAATTGTCTTAGAGTCTACTGGAGCTTTTAATGAATAAACTTGTTAACAAATCTGCAAACTCAGAAGTGGAAGTAGATAAAGGACATTTGTTTAAGGCAAAATGGGAGTAGGAAATTATATTAATGGAGTATAAATCACTCAGGCACACAAAGAAAAGATGGCTCTTTCTGTAAGCAAATTACAAAATCAGCACAGAGGCAAGTAAAGCAGTGATTATGGACTAGAACTCACTTGACATCTGCCTAAATTCTGTCTGAATTTGATCAAAGTTTAGCATAGGTAAGTTACTAATATACCTTACTCACATTTGCATCTCTTCAAAAGCAAAGGAAGAACTAGCAGCATTTCTTACTTAAAACAGCATTCATTAACATCCCTTCATGTTGTCTCTCCTATCTTTTCACCAATGGACTTACACAAACATAGGAAAAGATGAAAACACACCACCACCTAAAATTAAGATTGACAAACAACTTAAAGCTAACATCTCAAAAGAATCTCCACAAGGCACAGGAGAGATTAATTCAGTGGAAATGGAATGCCTAAGTACACTTCTTTGCTCAGCCTGTCCTCCTAGCATAAATCTGAGAAGTAGATTCAGTCATGACTCAAATGGACAAAGAGACTGAAAAATAACAATCCAACATCTTGCCTATTGAAAAAGAGTTTGGGTATATAGCACCTCTTTCAAAATGAGTAAGGAGAAAAGAGCCAACATGAGACCTATAAAATATTATTTCTCAATAAACTTAAGATTGTAGATTTTTTCTAAATACCACTTTATCTGTATCCCACAAGTTTTGATATGTATTTTTATTATTGTTCAGTTCTAAAAAGTTTGCAACTCATGAGCTATTAGAGAATGAGTTTTCAGTTTCCAAACACTTTTTTAATTCTATTTTCCTTTTATTAATTTCGAATTAAATTGTTTTAAGATATGGGAAAATGCTCCATATGATGTCTAGTTTTTGAAATTTGTTGAGACTACTTAAGAGCTAATATGTGGTCAGTGTGTACTTGAAAACATATGTTTTATCTTGTATGTTTGATTTTTATGATTTATCTTTAGGTCAATATTATTGACCTATAGCCAGTCCAGAGAGATAACATAAAGCAGAAAAATTACAAAACCCCACATTACCAAGGGTAAACAGGAAAGTTAAACTGTGGACCAGACAACCTAATTTCAGATTTCAGAGGGAACATGGCCCTGCCAACAGCTTAATCTTGCACTCCTAGCCTCCAAAACTGAGACAACAAATTTCCGTTGTTCTAAGGCACCCAGTTTGTGGTACTTTGCTACATCAGCCCTAGGAAATTAATACAGAGATGTTTGCAGATACTCCTTAGTGAACATAAAGAGTTCACAACAGCATCAAAATGTAGGAAAATTCAAAATAATATTTTCAAATTGAAAATGGGATAAAGATCTAGCTGGAAACACTGAATGTCAGAATAAAATTGAGTGAAAAACTGGAACCCATTTGTACTCATTCCTGCTCAGCCCTGAAAAGTCAAAAATGATCCAGAATGGTATTTCAGTATTTTTAAATTCCTAAATTTAGTAGAGTGAAAATTTAGTAAACAATTAGTCTTTGTCTAATGTATGCCTATCTTCTTTGCTCTTAGAAATTCCTTTTACTGCATTAAGTGTGCATGGTACCCTTATTGAATCTTAAATTACCTAGTGAGCATATATGGGGGGGGTGTATGTACGTGTGTATTAATATATAGCCACATAAAACTTCAAGAAGGTTAACCAAGCTTTTCCTTTGGATATCAAGTCAATGGTTTATTTTTTTCTACTCAATAATGAAATTGGGCAAGGGATAATTACTAATGAGGAGGATATCAACAATCATTTTTTCAAAGGAAGAAAATACAATTTGGAAATAAGAAATGAGTACATAACAAACTGAGCAATTACATTCCTTTTTAATAGTGTATAAAAACATGTACATCATTAACACTTGTTATCATGTGAATGAAGTGACATCATTTATTTCTTCAGTGACATCACTGAATTATTTAGACTAATCTTTTAAGATTATGAACTGGCCATTATCAGCTCGATGGCTTTTTTAAATGCATAATTGCATATGATCATTATATATAAGGACAGAGTTCAAATGTTATCAGTTTAGTCTTATTTTTGCTCTCTTACCTATTGAATGGCAGGAAAGAAACTTTCTCATTTTCAAATAAAAAATTTTTAAATGGCACATTTCATTCTTCAGAGTAAATTAATTCATAAAAGTTAAAACTCACCATAATACAAAAATAAAGACAAAAATGGCATGAAGCATTCAATCAGTTATGTTCTTAGATTTGGCACCCCAAAGGAGTTCTGCTATGGAATACATATTTGACCCTGTTCTTTCCTAAAGGGATGTAATTTTTTCTCAGAAAAAAAGCACGTCTGTATAAATGGTTCTTTAAAAGAATTTGAGTTTTTACTTTAAATGGTTATTGTTGCAAAAACATATGAAAATTATTCTCATATTCTAAGATTTAAGAGACCTAAACGTATAAGGTTAATGTTTTTGTATACCAATGATTCATGAATAAGAATAAGCTATTAAAAATTCCAAACCCAAAAAAATGAGTCATTTTATATATAAATTAAAATTTTGCTATAGAAAATATAAACTCAATTCTATCTGCACTACATACGTGTATGATAAAATAAGCAATCAGATAATCTATGTGTGTAATTGACATATAGCAAAACTAAGCACTGATCAAAATTCAGTAATATTTAATACTCTAGTATTATTTTATTTAAACTGAAAAGGCATTATTGAATAGCAATCTTAATTATACTAAAATGCAACTATTAAAATGTTTTACTGAGATTTTTATCTCATTTACATATCCTATCGAATGAAACCAAGCACTCAATGATTCTAAATTATTTGTGTTTGTGGCATCTTTGAATCTGACTACCAAACTTCTAGTAGTCAACACTAATATTGAATTAACTCTGATATTAAACACTCTAAACAGGGTCATAGAAGACAGTAATGTATGCAGTAACTTTTACAGTATGTCTTAGTATACTTAAATATATACACCACACTATTCATCTATTGCCTGCCATTATAGTATGGATATTTGGTTAAAAGTAGTTACTGCCTTGATAGGGTCTCCCATATACACCATCAGGGAACATTTTGGAATAATCTAATAAACATGCTATGCTATCCTCCTTGTTATAAGTTTGACATTACAATAAGCCCCTTGCCTCTTTCTGACTCACAGTGAATGGTATACCTCCCTCAACATAATATTACATGCATGGATCCACTGCTTTCCCGAATTGCCATTTATAGAATAAATATGGCCAGGAGGAAAAACTTTTCTTCTGCTCTCTTAGGTTGAGTGTCTGGTGGCCTGTTAATTAAACAGACAAAAGGCAGATTAATAGGAGAAAAAGTTTATTCATACGCAAACTGGAGCTAACAAAAGAAGGAGTTAGCTCATTAAATGGGCAAAGTTAGAGATGTACATATCTCCCTGAGTAGGGCAAAAAAGAAGGCAGAGAAAAATCTTCTATGGGAAGAACAAATAAGTTCCTTTAGGAAACACAGATGTGTTTGTAAGAAAGCAAATGGAATATAAAAAAGTTTGTGATAATGTTTATTTATGCAGGTGAGAGTGGTCTTTCTGGCTGCTTCTTGATCATGAAACTCCCCAAAAGAGGGCATTTGTGGAAGGTTTATTCTGCATCTTTCTTGGGAATAGACCTGAAGAAGGAATATATGGCAGCCTCATTTCCCAGAAGTTTCTGCTTTAGTCAATTAAGAGAGCTTCTGGAAGGATTCTTTCATATGGGTTGATTTTCAGATGTCTTCAGTTTAAAACTCTTCATATAACTCTGGGGTTCCGAGTGGGTCTCCATAGATACATACAGCAATTAAAAACTAGCTCTATATATGCCATAGATAAATCTCAAAAATATGTTAACTAAAAATCAAAATAAATAGGGAAAGTACACATATATCAACACAATACGACATGGCCTGATCAGCTGCTTTCCCTCTGGTGGGCATCACCAACAGTGTCTAAGCTCAGATGTAGCAGAAATAATTCTTACACATTCGGAGGCAGGCCTATAAAAAGATCACAGACTATCTCTTGCAGCATCACACTGTTGAGAAGCATGACATTCAATGAGTTGGGGTGATTTAAGTTAAAAATTCAACAGGAATTTGTAAAGTTTTGAAGATCCCTAGTCCTGTGTTCTTCCTTTAGGTATTATTCTCCCATTCATTTGAGACTATGAGCTCCTCAAAGCAGGCATCAGTGTTCTGCCTCTGTATTCTTGATGCACCTCTGGGAAGAATGCCATGCCTACCACAATGTTTAACTCTTGGTAGACCCTCAACAGTATTTAAGAATTTAAATTTTTAATAATTCAAGAGTCCAACAATCTTGCCTTAACAATACTACACAAAGATTTAAGAGAAAGAGGTCAAACTAATTTTACTCGTTAAAAATGAGGGGAAACAAAATCTAAGACTGGGATCTTGGTATCCATAAGCAGGTTTATATCATAGCTTTATTTTCACTCATCTTAAGACTGAGGTTATTAAAGAATAATTCAAAGAATATTTCAATTGAGATATTATTCAATAATTTATAGTATCCCTTTGAAACTGCTTATCAATGTTACTAGTCATTTTCTTAATAGGAACTTGTAATAGAAGTTTCATCCACATGTGTCACATGCTATTTAGAGTTTGCCAGGACTCAATATCAAGCCTTTGTTTATCCTCCTTCTTGGAATGTTTATAACTCTAGAAAATCTCCCTCTCTCCTGGATCATTTTTGACTTTTTAAGACTAAGCATTGGCAATGAGTTCAAATGGATTACAGTTTTTCACTCAATGGTATTCTGATATACATTCACTGTTTCCGGCTAGATCTTTATTCCACTTTTAATTTGCAACCATATCTAAAGCTTCATCTATTCAGCCTTGTTCCTTCCTTTTTCCCTAGGGGTCACCACACTTCTGAAGTTGATGTATATCATTCCTATGCATGTTTTCTAATGTCTACATATGCATATCCACGAACGAAAGAGATTATATATTGTTTGGGTATTTTTAGACGAGATCGGGCATGTTCAGGGTGGTATGGCCGTAGATTGGTTATTTTTAAAAGTGTATATAAATTAGTTTTGCCTTACTCTTGACATTGGTTTTGAAATTTATTCCACATAGATGTTGAGCTATTTATTTTAATGAATGTATAATATTCTATTCTCTCTATAATTAACAATTTATATTATTCATTTCCCAAATAGAGGGCACTTAGGATAAGAAATAGACGCGGAAAGGTTATTTGGAGGTGATATTTGTATTAGATCCTAAAAGAAGTGAGAGTTCTTTAGGGAAAAAATATTTCTGTATTGTTTTACTTAAAAGGCTTATTTATTCATCTCAAGTGATGGTGTACTAAATGAGAAGTATATTCTTCCTAAATATTTTTATGTACTCTATTAACACGGTCTCAGAATGATAAATAATTTCCTACAAAATAAACTTAAATAAGCCAATTAAGCATTTATTCAGGAAACATTACAATTACTATATGCTAAGCCCTGTTTTAGAAATTGAACTAACAAAAAAAAATTGAAGCCAGTTCCTTCCCGTAGAGAAGTTTGCTGTCACTTTAACCAAATATAAATTAACAGAATTTCCTCTTTTGTCTTCAAACTGGAAGCCAATAGATAGGTTAAATGGATAACAGAATTCTCTATAAAGTAGTAATAACACAAACACCTTTGGCCTCAGAAAAGTTTCTAATACCACAGTTCTCAACTTTGTAATCATTTGAGCTTTTATATATATATATATATATAAATAAAATACATTAATCCTACCCTCAGAAATTCAGATTTAATTAGTCTTGGGTACAACTTGGGCATTGGAATAAAAAGATCCTACATAATTCCATGCACAGTCATAGCTGAGTGAGAATCACCAACAGGACTCAGTATCTAGTAGCCTTTTCCTTCTGCCTGAGGGAAGGAAGAACCTTCTGCCAGACCTTTCATGATCATGGGGCTAAAAGCAAAGAATGCTTTAAGAAATGAGGATATTGCTGGGTGTGTTGGCTCACACCTGTAATCCCAGCCACTCAGGAGGCAGAGGCAGGAGGGTTGCTTAAGCCCAAGAGGTCAAGGCTGCAGTGAGCTATGATCATGCCATTTGCACTCCAACCTGGGCAACAGAGTGAGACTCAGTCTCCAAAAAATAAAAATTAAAAATGAGAATATGTACTAGGCATGACATGTTCAGTTATGTTTTTATGTTTCAGATTTTCTTTTCCAAGCCAACTCTGAAATGAGGGCTGTTCTTTTTATTTTTTAATCCCCCCTCAGATACAATACTAACTCCAGCATGTATTGTCAGGACATTTGTCCTTTCATCATCTCATCCAATCAATCCAACAACCTAGAAATCTAGAATCTCCTTCTCATCTAGAAGAATCCAGCATGTTTTCTTCATTCCGCAAGATAGCTGGGCCATTATAAAAACTGCCTTCTTCCTTTAGCATTTTCATATGCCAAAATGGGAAGAAGTAAAATGGTACAAGTTATCAAACTGCCTCTAGCTTAAAAAGGGAAGACAAATAAAATTGGCCTCAAAAAATTCACAGGACAGGTCACAGTTCTTTGATTTCCACCTTCCTCTATAGGAATGAATATTAGGTATGATAATAAGTATGTCAAGGTCATGTTTATCTAATTCTAATGAAGCAAATCATAAATCTCAAATTGTTAACCATCTACAGGGAATGAGTGGATCTTCTTGTTCAGAAGCCAAGTAATTAAAATGGAAAAATGTGTTTAGTGTTAAAAGAAACTGGAGTGTTACTATATTAGATAAGGGAACAGTCCATGACCACATAATGTCATTAATGTGATCAGAAATTATGTGGTCTTTTAAATTGCTTTATTTCCCTCAGCAGAATATTAATTTCAGGTGAGTAATTTAAATTGCATTAGCAGCAGACTCATTAAGATGACACTTCATTTAGTTTGAAAGTTGCTGCTGTTTAAGATATCCCCCCAGTCTGCCATTTCACTAACTTGTGCCAGATTGTATATTGTTTTTTCAAAATACCATGGGGGTGTCAAATGCTTTATTGCAAACCTGCTGCTTTATGGGAATATGCAATGTAAATAAACCAGAGAGACAATGCTGTAAATTGCCCTATTTTAGATGGAAAACATTTCAATTAGATGTATGAAATCAACTGACAGTTTTATGAACCAAATCAGTTTGGAAATATCCTTCACATGCACTACATATCATCATATTTTCAGAGACCATATGGTATAAAGTAGATCTACAAGATCTTCAAGGACACGCAAACTTACAGTCAGCATGAATCTCGATCCCAGTGCCTATGTCTCCTTCACAGGCGAGACAACTTCCAAATTTGCTTACTTGGTAGGAAGGAGATATCAAAATAAATTTTTTTAAAGAAAGAAATCATCATGGTATTTTTCTTAAAAACAAGATAAAAGCACATTCCTATATTCTTCCATGGATCATCCATCCAGTAACTCAAATACAGACAGATCATCAGAGCATGGGCCAAATGGGTGACAAGGGCTATAGGGTTAAGGATATGTTTACATAAGCAATGCTTTCTTGGAGCCTTAAACACCAACTCACAACATGAATAATCATTTGCAGGAGAATAACAGTGTCATGGATGACTGAATGAGATTATTAAATGGTTCAAGGAACTTCACACTAGTAGCAAATATATTACACAATTTGAATTTACCTTTGACCTCCCAATCCCTTCTCAAATAAAGGGAAGGATAAGTTCTTAATTGGATATGACAAAGTCATTCGTTCAATCCCTCCTCTTTGTCAAATAACCCTATTTTTCCTCCTTTTCTATTATAGACAGTTTATAAGCGCGATGTGTAATGTTCATTTTTTTTTTTTTTTTTTACAATATAGGGCCTTTGCTTTCCCAACCATAATTCCCTGTGACTTGCTTTCCTTTTTCCGATAAACTCTCCATTATAATCTGTGACACCTCTCTCCTACGACTTGCACATTCCCTGGATTTTGTTTTCTGGCTGCTGCTTTCCTATATTACCATTGCTTCCTTATTTTTTTTAAATTGATAAAAAAAAATTTTTTTTTTTTTTTTTTTTTTTTTAGAGACAGGGTCTCACTCGGTCACCCCAGTCTGGAATGCAGTATGCAATCATAGTTCACTGTAACCTCAAACTCTCTGGGCTCAAGCAATCCTCTCACCTCAGCCTCTCAAAGTGCTTGGATTACAGGCGTAAGCCACAGCACCCAGCCTGCTTTTTGCTTTCAAGTTATCACTGACTTTTAGCTACCCCGTGAATCAAGTTCACATATTCCAGAGCCATCTTCCCAGCAATGAAGTTTCAGGCCATAGATTGCACTCCAGCTGACCACTGACTTGAGTAAGTGCATCTTTCGAATTCTCATTTACTGCAGGATGAAACAAATTCTCTCCCCAGAAATCCTATGTTTAAGAAAGAAGAAAAGCCCAGCCTTCCCAGAAGACCACTAGCAGGAGCAACATTCCCAAACCCTAAATTTATAGCACTTCCTGTTTACATCTCTGTGAATTATCTCTGCCACCTCCATGAAAACAACTAGCGACATGAGGTAGCAAAGCTGCCTACCACCCAAGGGGCTGCAGGGGATAAGTGTGCATTGCTCTAAGATACTCAGAGGGAGAAATTGGAAAACCTTTAAGGAAATGATGACAAAGAAGGATCTAAATTGCACAGCAGGAGCCCAATAAACAAGCAAAAAACATGCAGCTCTGTGGGATGTTGAGAATAGATATTTCTCTAATTATGGGTAATCCAAAGTTAGTCTGTGTTAAAAAATATAAGAAAAAGTAACCTAGAAAGAAGAAAATACATTATCTTTCTTATATTAATCACAAATACAATCATGTTTTATCCTGCAACAAAAACCTGCAAAATGCTCCAGGAAACTGATCTATTGTTTTCATATTAAGGAAATGATGTAAGGAACAGAGGGAAATCATGAACAGTTGTAACATTGTCTTAGGTATGGCAACTTTACCGTATTTACTTCCATTATGTGAGTTGCTTTTAGTTGCTCCTTTAAAAAAAAAAAAATTATAGAGATGGAGACTAGAAATGAGAAAGCCTTTAGTCCTAACCCCTGATAAATGTCATCGGAGTCATCTGTCACTGTTCCTTTGACACACTGTGTAGTAAAAGGCAGCAGGACTCCAAAGAGTGACGCTGCACTCACATGGACTGAGCAGCCGACGGAAATAACACCACTTAGTCTCAGGAACTAAAGGCAATTTGCAGACTTATTTAATTTTAGCCCATTTTAAAATGACACTATAAAGTTGTAAGAGAGTAGATACTGCCATCATAGCATGAGAAATATAGAAACCAAGGGTCCAGAAGAAGAGGTGAATGAAGCCATTTGAAGGTCAAGGGATCAGACTCAGCTTTGTACCAGGCCAGAACAGGAGAGGCTTCTGCCTTAAGACATGCCCCAGGCTGGCAGGGTGAACTGCTGGTGAGCCTCCTTCTCAAGGAACCTCTCTCTCCACTCTTTAACAAACAATACACATATCTCTAGCTTGAGATGGTATCTAAAGTGGTCTGTGCCCACCTTTTCAACTATGATCGGCCTATAGAACAGCCTTTCAGAAAATTCCTTTCCCAAAGGAATATATCTTATTATTATAAAACTCCTTTATTTTAGGCACAAAAATTTGTTTGCCCCTTAGGGATTCTATTTGACATATCAGAATATGTTTTCAATATTTTGTTGTGGTAAAATATAGATCACATAAAATCTATCATTTTAAGGATTTTCAGGTATACAGTTGAGTGGCATCAAGTACATTCACATAGTTGTGCAACTATCACCACTATCGATCCCCAGAACTTTTACCAATCTTCTCAGAATGGAACTCTGTACCCACTAAATGATAACTCCCCATTCTCCTCCCCCAAACTCCTGATAACCACTATCCTACTGAAGGGGATCAGATAATGCCACCCCAAAATATGCCACTTTGGCATAAGGATTCTTTGTTTGTTTTATTTATTTATTTTTTGAGACAGGGTCTCACTCTGTCACTCAGGCTGGAGTGCAGTAGTACAATCATAGTTCACTGTATCCTTGAACTCCTGGGCTCAAGCGATCCTTTTGCCTCAGCCACCCAAAGTGCTGGGATTACAGGCATGAGCTGCCACACCGGCCTGGCATAAGGATTAATTTGAGCTGAAGGTAACTGAGAAACAAAAGATAGAAGAAGGGCATTCTGCCCTTTTCCTTTCTGTCTAGAAGCAGGGCATACATTTCCCTTTGTAAAAGTGACGTAAGTTTCCATTTAGAAAGGTGTTCCCCTGTCAGCTACCAGCAAGGCCAGAATCAGCACTGAGATAAGAATGCATAATAAACCTTACTAAACAGCCCCTATCTATCACATGTTTCCTAGTTACCTTCCTACAATTTACCATCCCTAGGAATCCAAATCCCCTTTTCTTTTCTAGTCACTTCTCCACAACTTATCACCCTTTGTTAAAATGGTATATAAACCCCTAAGTCAAACAGCTTTTTGGGGTTTTCACTTTTCTGTGAAGCCCCTGTGCATATACAAATACTAACATTTGTATGCCTTTTCTCTTGTTAACCTGTCTTTTTTCAGTTTAATTAGCATACCCCTGATAGCAAACCTAACAGTGCAGAGGGAAGGTTTCTCTTCCCCTTACACTACTTTCTTTCTCTGTGAATTTGACTATTCTAGGTACCTCATATAAGGGGAATCATACAGTATTTGTCTTTTGTGTCTGGCTTATTTCACTTAGCATAATGTCCTCAAGGTTAATTCATGTTGTAGCGTGTGTCAGAATTCCATTCCTTTTTTAAGGATGAATAACACTCCACTATATGTGTACACTACATTTTATTTATCCATTCATCCTTCAATGGACATTTTTTTGTTTCCACATTTTGGCTATTGTAAATAATGCTGCCATAAACGCTAGTGTGCAAATATCTGTTCAAATCCCTGCTTTCAGTTCTTGTGTGTATATACCCAGAAGTGAAATTGCTAGATAATATGGTACTTCTATATTTAATTTGTTGAGGAACCACCATAGTGTTTTCCATAACAGGTGTAACATTTTACATTCCCACGAGCAATTCACAAGGGTTCCAATTTTTCCACATCCTCACTGACAGTTCTTGTTTTTTGTTTGTTTGTTTGTTTGTTTTTGATAACAGCTATACTAGTGGGAGTGAAGTGGTATCTCATAGTGGTTTTGATTTGCATTTACCTAATGATTAATGATGCTGAATATCTGATATATCATATTTATGGCTATTTTATTTCTTTAACTGTATTTACCTATTATTTTAGAGCTTTACTGATACATAATATATATGCAATAAAATATATATATTTAAAGTATTCAATTTGGTAAATTTTGACATAAATATGCACCTTTGAAACTACCACCACACATGAACACAATGAACATATCCATCACTCCCCAAAGTTTATTCATGTCTCTTTATAACCTTTCTCTCACACCTCAATTTGCCTCATCCCTAAGCAAGCACTGATCATCTTCTTTCTGTCATTATATTAATAGATTTATTGGCATTTTCAAGAATTTTATGCAAACAGAATTATAGAATGTGTACATGAGGGCTATCTATGTTGTTGCATGCATCAATAATTCATTCTTTTTTATTGCTGTTTTTTCCAATAGTTTATGTACACAGATATTAACAAAGTTACCATTTGAGAACTACTATGCCCCAGGCATTATGATAAAGTGTTTACAAATTTTTATGTACAACAATGGCATGAATAATAAAAATAATAGGGAATTAACAATATTTACTAATGTGGAAAAAATCACATGATGCCAAACCAAATACGAGTGAATGTATTTGTGTACCTATGTGTATACATACAATGATCAACTCTTATACATAAAAACACAAAGACTGAAATGAAACAAAAACAACAAAATAGTAGCAGTCATTTTCTTTGAGTAGTGAGATTACAAGTATTTTGTTCTTTGTATTTTTCTGTAGTTTCCAAACTTTCTTTCTTCAATTTATTTCTATTAATATTTCATTATCAAGAAAATGAGTTTTAAACTAAAACATAGGGAAAGTCTCTGATGAATAAAATATCAACTCATTACAATATGAAACAAAGCCATTTTTAACCACTTCTTTTAAATTTAATTTTAATAATTTGAAATAGCAACCAGATGAACTAAACAGATGTTCTCCCCACTGTAGAAATGTTGATGGCTTAGTTTAGTATATTTAACTAGGAGTTGATTTGCACAAACCTATTAGCTAGTTATCATAAGAAAAAAAGCAAAAAAATAGCAACTTAGCAGAAAATCTAATAAAACAAAAATATCACTGTGTTATTTGGCAGACATGTTCTTATCATACAAGCCACTGTTACTGACCGTGGCCAAGGCAATTATATTTTATGGAACAGCCCAATCAGAAAGATTATAGTAATGAAAGACTATAGGATGCTTGTATGTATGTTGGGGGGAGAAAGGAGGAAAGTAACCCAAACTGGTTGAAACTGATTAAAATATTAAACTATCATATTTTAGAGAAGAAATAATGAGTAGTTTATAAGACAAAAATGAACAAAGACTTATTTAGAGAACATAAAAGGCCATGGCTTATGGTGAGGTGAGCGCACATACACCATGTTTTTGTGAAATCCAAAATCAACAAGAATAATCACCAGAATATTAAGAGTACAGGAAAGTGGGATTGCACTGAGAAGGAATCCACATCCACACTGACTGTTGTCATTTAAAGCTCTCTCCTTCTTCATCTCCTCAACGAGAGTTGACATTATTTATGTAGATAATAAAATATACATGAATCAATGCACAATAACTTATGCATGATTTTGATGTGCTATTCGCTACGTTACGTCTAACATACCTGTTTAATTCTTTCACTGATTCCATGTAATAGATATTATTAGCATCTCCATTTCACAGATGAAATAACTAAAGCTTAAAGAAATTTTTCTTTTTTAAAAAAAGTGTCCAACTAGTCCAGGCACAGTGGCTCATGCCTATAATCCCAGTATTTTGGGAGGCCAAGGCAGGAGGATGGCTTGAGGCCAGGAGTTCAAGACCAGCCTAAGCAACAAGCCAAGAACCCATCTCTACAAAAAATAAAAAATATTAGCTGGGCATGGTAGTGCATACCTGTAGTCCCACCTACTCAGGAGGGTGAGGCAGGAGAATCACTTGAGCCCAGGAGACCAGGAGTTCAAGGCTGCAGTGAGCTATGAATCCTGCCACTGCACTCCAGCCTGGGCAACAGGGAAAGACCCTGTCAAAACAACAACAACAAAACCCACACACGCACAAAGAAAAACTCCAAAAAACTGTCCAACTAGAAAACAGTGAAACCAGGACTTAGACTCATTTTCATTTGACTCTAAACCCCTGCTCTTAACCATTATACTGTGCTATATAATTAGTGGTATCTCAGTAGATATTTATATTGGAATATCAAATTATTTGTAACAACTTGTCCTCATTGTGACTACCTTTTGCACAATACTCCAATCACTTTCAATTTAAATTTAACATAATTAAAATATGAAGAGCAAATATGGTGGTAAAGTTAGAACTACTCTTCCCAAAACCCCTTTCCCTGTATGTTTCCAGTTTGGAATTGATAAAGAAATTTCATGAGAATTAGTAAGTAGAGGTGAAGGACCAACCATGACTCTCGGAAGGTCACTGTGTCAGATGTAGGGAGAGACTGACATGGAGCTGGCAGCAGGTTTCAGTCAGCCCTGGCTCTCCTCCACTCCACACCCACCGCTTCTTCTAAACAGCAGTCCCAGACAGTGGATACACAGAAGCATTAGCTACCCAGAATCAAGCTCCCCACAGACCTCTCCACGAACTTCCCCTTCAGTCTCATTTTGGCAGCCCAACATCCTTTGTGAACTTTTCATATTAACTTTGAGAACTTTTCATATTAACCGGTTAATGATTCTGTCTCTGACCCTTCAACTTCCTTTTTGTACCTTCTGTTTTCTAGCTCCTCCCACAGCTGTGTAAATTCTAATTCCTATAGTAAATCCTTTATCCCATAACTTATAGTGGTTCTATTACTGAACCTGACTAATGCAGCAAGTATAACTTTTTGAATAAAATATAAACTTATCAAAATACTTTCAATTAAATATATTTTCAAAGACAAAGAATACAGTGTATAAATCTTAATAAATAATCTTTTGACCTAAAGAATAAGGAAATGCTAAGGAAGGTAAGTCATCCTATAATTTGTTCAGACCAAAGCACCAATAGAAAAAAAAATAATCTGATAATGCTGAAATTAAATTTTCTGTCAGTAACAATATTCTCAAACAGAATTCCCAAACAGAAAAGAAAATAAGTCATTTTAATTAACAGAAACAAATGAATAATTATTCATATATTTATGGATTGCTTTCTATCCATAAGGCTATAATAGACCCTAAGATAGTCTATAAGAACATCCTGGTTTTTTTCTGAGACCCAAAAATAAAGACCATACTGTTACTCAATTTACCACTAAATGAAAACTTGTATAGAATAAAGATGTATTCAAGATACTATTACCAAGACATTTTGTCTCTTTTCCACACAAGAGACCCGTCTCTCAAATACTCAGATGTAATAATATGTCTAATTGGAAACCCAGCAATAAAAGAAATATACTTTAAATATGACCAGAATTGTGCTACATTGTAAATAGCCTTAGTGAGTACCTGTAAGTGTGAATCTTTGGCTGGGAAGTCAGTAGCAGTCAATTAAATTTAAAGTTATCTCACCAGATCAGTTTCCCTCTGTGTTGGTTCTACTCCCAGGAAGCTACTCCCACCATAGTGAAACAAGAGAGAATAAAACGACTACCAGAAGTCTCAGAATTACATTCTTTTATTCTCAAAGAATAGCTTCTTTCTCCCAGTAGGTTGAACAAAAGTCCTTGATTCCACTGGTCCAAATTGGGTCACGTGCCTATCCCTAAATCAATGCCTACAGCCAGAAGGTAAGCTGTATTGATTGGCTCAGGCTACAAGTCAAGCTCAGCCCCAACCAGATGCCATCAAAAAATAAAAAAAGAAGAACAACAACAACAACCAAGGCCTGACAAACCCACAAGAATCCACTGTCAGATTTCCCATTTGCAAAGCCATATAGGAAATGACCTAAGATAAAGAAATGAACTACTTACCGAAACACCACCCCAGGTTTGCTTCTTATATCTCGGTAATTATTACTAAATATTCTGCTTTTCTTTCGCCATGTAGCACTCACTATAACTTTACCCCAGGTGTCTGGGACACTGAGAAGCACAGATACCAAGAAATCTACTATTACCTAAAGAATACTGATTAGATCTGGCCTTCTAGAGTGTGCTTAAAAAATTTCAGCTTTAAAAAAAGCTTTATATTAACCCTCAAATTTCCAATCATGCTTCTAGACAGATCAGCATTTGTGGCAGAAACTGTTCTCAATTTTTATTAAAAATATCATTTGTCAGTAGATTCATATATTTTTAAATGTATGCCCAATTTCTTTCAAATCTGTACATATCACATATTTTTATGTGACTAACTATAATTAGTCACCAAGACTTTTTAGCATATCAGTAGCTCCAAGAAACTCTAAACTATAAGTCAGCATGGATTTTTGGCTTTATTACCTGTTTTTCTTGACTCTCAGGAAAAGTGTTTGTTTTTTCCTCCTGGAATAAGCACCACATTAGGTTTCCTCTTTTCACCCCTAAGGATAACTATTATCATTAGAAAAGTAACACATCAATAGGACTGGGTTGAGTTTAAGCAGTCTCTCAATTCGGTGACTATAGTGTGGCAAAACTTCCAGGCATCAAGAGAAAAAAAAAGTTAAAACAAACCTTTTACCAGCTGCTACATGTGGGGTGAATCAATAACACTAACTGACAACTTTTCATATGAAATTCAAGCAGTCTGAAGTTTCCTTTTTCTATTCCCTGAATATCTGTTCTCTCCACTTCAAAGGACTGTCTGCTACAGAGCAAGGAGAGGTGGCTCATACACAACGGCACTCCTCTTCTGTTTAAATCGTAACATTCAGCAGTTTGGGGGCTGCCAGGCAATGATAAAAGGGCACAGGGCTTTGATTGTTTATTCTTCAATAGTAAAGGCAGAGTATCACTGTGAACAACGGCACAAGCTAAGGAGATGAGCATGGCTGGGTTCCAACCACAGCCCTGTGACTTACTAGTCTTGTGTGTGACCTTGAGCAAATTATTTAACTTCCAAATTCCTCCTTTCCTTGTTTGTAAAATGAATATGCAGTGGTCCCTTGGTATCTTCAGGAAACTGGTTCCAGGACACCCCTAACTACTGCCACAGATACCAAAATCTGTGGATGCTCAAGTCCCTTATTAAAAATGGCATACTACTTGCGTATAACTTACACACATTCTCCCAAAAGCATACTTGGAATCATCTCTAGATTACTTATAATTCCTAAAACAATGTAAATAGTTGTTATACTGTATTTTTGTATTTGTATTTAATTTGCGTTTTGACTTTTTATTGTTGTAGTGTTATTTTTATTGGTTTTTTTCTGAATATTTTCAACCCATAATTGGTTCAATCTATGGATGCAGAACCCATGATATAGAGAGCTGACTGTACTCATTTTTCCTGGTTGTTGGGAGAATTAAGTGAATTATTCCTTGTAAAGTGCTTAACCTAGAACTTGGCATTTTAAAATAACAGCTATTATTTACTAAGCATTTATTATTTGACAGATATAGGTAGCACTCAATCCATTTATTTATCCATTCAACACATATTTATTGAGTATGTACTATATACAAGGCATTGTTCTAGACACTATTCTAGGATATATCAATGAATAAAACAGACAACAATTCCTTCCTGGAGCTTACATACTTGCTGGATAGCTATTAAGATTATAATTAATAAACCTAATACACATAATATAAAAATCAATGAAAATTAGATTCCTCAAAGTTAATTGATAGGATAAAGATTTGCCCAAACTCCTTAAGGGTAGTTGGCCTCTGCAAACACTTCAGATATAATGACACAGTGACATAAGCCAAGCAAACTTCAGGAAATAATAACTATCCTGCCCCAGGGGTTTTCTGGTATCCTTTTGCAGTCGAGTTCCTTCTGTTTGTAGATAAATGGAAATGAGAGCAATATGAATATTTTCTTCAGTGCTGAAATGCTTCTAATGTTCTGAGATCTAAGGAAAGGGCATAGACTATTCATGTTTCTCAATTCCTATAAGAGTTTTAGGACCGTCACCACTCTCCACACTTTCCAATTACAGTGGTGGGCCATCTAGCGATATATTAATGCTAAAGTTGAAGTGACTGGTGGAGCAAAACTGGGATTTTTAGTTTCTATTCATTGGTATCTCCTCTCACACATAAAATTATATTTTCATTTTTGGTCAGTACTCTTGTTCTTGATCTGGATGTATCCTGAACATCAACCTTTTAGTCAGAAAGAGGATCTGTCGCACTGAAAGGAAAGCTGTCAACCATTCTGTTAATCTCTGTTGCTGATCTGCTGGAAAAATAGGAAGACATTTCACTTGACAAAATCAATGGAATATGACTATCTTGTGGCTGCACGAGGAGAGTGAAAAAAGTATTGGGCAAGACATCAGGGAAATGCCATCAAAATTACAATGAAATATCACTTCACATCCATTAGGATGGTTAGATTAAAAAGACATATGAACAGGTGTTGGTGTAGATGTGGAGAAACTAGAACCCTCACACACTGCTGGTAAAAATTTAAAATGGTATAACCATTTTGGAAACCAGTCAAGCAGTTTCTCAAAAGGTTAAAATATAGTGTTACCATAGGACCCAATTGCACTCCTAGGTATGTACTCAAGAGAATGAAAACATGCCCACACAAAAACTTGCACACAAATGTTCACAACAGCATTATTCATACTAGCCAAAAAGTGGACACAACCCACATGTCCACCAACAATGAATGAACAAAATTGTACTGATACATGCTACAACATGGATGAACCTTGAAAACAGTCTGTGAAAGAAGTCAGTCACAAAAGACCATATATATTGTATAATTCCATTTATATAAAATGGTCAGAACAGACAAATCTATAGAGACAAGATAGTTTAGTGGTTGCCAGAAACTGCAGGGAGGAGGAACAGGGAATAGCTGCTAACGGGTTTAGGGTTTTTGGAGAGGTGATGAAAATGTTCTAAAATTAGATAGTGGTGATGGTTGCAGAACTCTGTGACTATCTTAAAAAACATTCAACTGTACACTTTAAATGGTTGAATTGTATGGTATGTGAATTATGTCTCAATGAAGCCATTTCAATAAAAGGATAGGGCACTGTAGGCAGAATAAATTGCTTTCATCCGAAGTATTTCTCTTTTTGTCATTATTCAGTATTTACTTCCCTGATATGATTTCATAGATTTGGGGAAGGCCTCTGTGTTCCTAAAATATCTCCTGCCCTTGCCCTGCTCCTGTTTTACCAGCTTATAAAATTACACCTTCTGTTAATTTCACACCTTCCACTTAAGGCTTTGCTTCTAACAAATATTCAAAATAGCTCAGGGAAAGATTTCTAATTGAGACTTATCAATCATGTGCCATTTAGTATGAACGGGTTTATCAGGTCTTTTGCTGATAGTGGGATTTTGTTAAGGGTAACAAGAATCAGGATAAACTCTCAAGGGATGAAGAAATAGGGCATTCTCCTAGGGCAGAGAGAAAAGAAGGTTGAGGACATGTACATTTTCATCCCTTAATATTTCAATAGCATTGATCCTATTGCCTACCTGTCTTTGCTCATGCCCAAAACTGTCTCCTCCATTTATCTGTTTTTTCTTCTCCTGATCCATATAATCTCTGTATCCTGCAGGGTCTGACTCAAAGGGCACTTATACCAAAAGCCATAGTTGTATAAAACTATGTTATATTTCTATTTCCTCTGCTTTTGATCCATATCTTTATCTATTTTAATTTGAAATTACATTTAAACTTTTTCAAGCTGCTTCATATATATATATATATATATATATATACACACACACACACACACACACACGCACACACATATACACACACATATATGTTCTGCTCTTTAAATAAAATACTGGCTCTATAACAACATTCCTATGTCATAGATGGCAGATGGGGTTTGTTTGGAGGATCAACTCCAACTGATGGTCAGGAGCTGTCTTGAAAAGGACCCCAAACCATGAACACCTCCAGCAAGGAGGCATGCTGTGATCAATTAGCTATGTCTGCAACAACCATGGGAGGAAGTAGAGAACATGCACATCATTCTTAATAGTTGTCACTGCTCATGGAGCCTTTTGTTATTGGATATTTCCCTCTGCCTTATAATCAAGCATGTGTTTTACCTACACAGAAAAAACTTTCTTCATTTTTGCACACTCAGCATGGGCTGCCTTGCTAGTGAGATCATATGCTAATAATTGTAACATTCTGTACCCTATACCACTATGTGATACTACAGTATTTCATCTGCCCACATACCTATGTGACCTAGACCTTCCATGAATAGGAAAAATGATTTAAAATATATATATATTTGACATATTGTACAGCAGACACTGTTGGTTGGCTACTCAACACCCATCCCCTCACTCCTCCTTCCTCCTTCTGAAAATAATTACAGTGTTCCATTATCCACCCTTCTCCATGGGTCCATGTGATTCAGGGGAGGCTTGGGCCACCACAAACCAAAGGGTTAAAGCGTGTTTGGTTGAAACCAAACTTGACGGTCCTATTCCCCTACCTGCGGTTGGTATAAACCAGGAATGTGATGCAACTGTAACCAGAAAAGAAAGCCCCTGGACTGAGAGGAATCTAGGAAAGTCTCCCCACCACACATACTTTTTACAGAAATAGATTTCTTTCTCTGGACATTGTTGCATGTGGATTCTATGCCCAGAAATGCTATGGCCTTCATGCTGTGAGCCTGAGAACAAGGTTTACCCACAGAGGAGGGTGAAGCAGAAAATGACAAAGAAGTAGAATGAGAGTCATGACAACCTGCACCTGGAGCTTTGCCAACTTGCCTAATCACTGCACTTCCAAGAGAGGTAATAATCCTGGCACTGTTTAAATCCACTTGAGTCCAGTTTACTGAAACTTCACCCTAACTGATTAATGTGCTCATTCCAAACTACAGTTATCCCTATATATTTGACAGCACAGATATAAACATTTATCATTAATCATTGTATCTTTATTCAGTGTATGTGTATGTAAATTAAAATATAAAGTAACTAATAAAAATTTTTTAAACAGTTGAGCCCTAGACATGGCAGAGATCACACAATTGGTTAGTGGCATTATTCATTCATTCATTTCTCTAGGCCCTCCAGCCTGGATCTAAGGGTGGAATTACTAAGCAAAACAATTTTTACACTATCCAAGAAAAACCAAGTGAATTCTTTGTGCCAGACGTTGATCTAAGAACTGGTGAGACATCTGTCTCAATCGTTACCAATTAAAACTGGTAATATGTCCTATGAAAGAATAGGTCTTAAGAGTGTTTAAGAGAATATAAAGTGTATTAAACAAAAACCTAATCTGGACCAGGATGTCAGACTGGCTTTCCCCCAGGGAGCAGAAGATAGGAAGAAATTAGCTGGGTGAAGAGGAGTTGTTGAGTGGAAAGCACTTCAGGGAAAAAGAAACAGAATGTGAGTGTGCATATACAAGGCCCTACGGCAAGAAGTATTTTGGGACTCTCTAGGAACCAAGAGAAGGCCAATGTGTGGGGACATGGTAACATGATGTTCATGGTGATGTGGACATACTACAGACAAAGTGACATGGGCCAAGAGCGTTAAGAAGAACCTGAAGCCATTGAAGAGTTTTAATTAGGGATATGATCACATTGGGTTTATACTCACAAAGATTTGGAGGATGAATTAAAGAGAGGCAAAAGAGGAACAGGTGTATGAGATTACTTAAGAGTAGACAAGAAATAATGATAGTGGCTTAGACTAATTAATTTGTCTTAAATGCTTCTGCCATACAAATCTTCCCTGCACTCCAAAGCCCTGTGTATCTCCTATCCTGACCAAAGCACAATCCACAAACCTTTATGACATTGCGATTTAACTGCCTTTCAATCCAAGAGAGTGGACAAGAGCCATAGAGAAGCACTCTGGAACCTGTCACAAAAGTGAATGCCTGAACACGTTCTTATCAATTTATTTTTCATCAGTTTGTGATAGGAGTCCTCTCACGCACAAGACTCATGCCAGACACCCCTCAGGTCTGAGTCTAAGAGTGACCCTGTTGAGCAACACAAGAATTTGTTGTTTGGAAGTGTTGTCCCATCCAAGATAAAGCAATTGCTAAATGCATGCTTCGGTTACTTAATGTTCTAAGTTGCTACACAGTTTTGTTAAATATAAGCTGGTTACATGTTGAGGAACAACTATCACAAAAATGACAGCCTTAGTTTAGAATAATAGACCTGCGGCCCTTCTTTTTGTTAATAATTATACGGCAGATTCAGTTTTACATTAACGATATTGCTAGTTTGTGACAAAACGGTCAATATCAGGAGCCGGGTGGCAAGTCTAGAGGCCGCCCGGGAGGAACCTGGTAGAGGAGACCCACCTGGACCGCCCACCTGGACTGTCGCAAAGGCCTCCGCGGTGGGCGGACGCCATAGAGGTGCAGGATGCGGAGGCAAGGAGTCCCTGAAGGGCAGAGAGACCTCGCCGTTCCGCGCGGCGGGTGCAGCCACCTTCCTTCCAGTGTGAGGACGGGTGTTTGCTATGCTCCTTCACCCGACCCTCCTGGGGCCCGCGGCCTGACTGCGCGGTGGACGAGGAGTCGCGGACCGAAAAGAACTGGCCTTGAAGCACTGTCGCGTTCGTCATTGCTCACGTCCACGGAGCGGCCTGAGGAGAAGCCCAGGCCGCGGGCCTCGTCTTCCGCCAGCTGTGCACAGGCCGGAGAGCGCCAAGCCTCCTTTGGTGCTGGCCAGTCTCGACGCGCGGGGGCGCCGCCCGCCTCACTGGCAAGCCTGAGGCCCGCTACCCTGCGGCGGCTGCCCGCCCTGGCCCGGCGTCCCGGCGAGCACCGCGGCGGCCACAGGAGGAAGATGGCGGCCGGCAAGCGCAAGAGCGGTGCTGGGGAGGTTACCTCTCTGGAAGTTACATTGCTGATGCAGAATTGTCGTTAATGGTTCTGATGATTTCATCTTGAAGATGTGTAAGACGACGCAAGACTAGAAGTTTTAAAACTTTTGAAGGCTGTGAAATTGGACTTAACATGTTGAGCCACAATTAGAAACTAAGTGAAAATACACAAAATGCATCATTTCTTTCTGTAACATTCGTAGATGTTTTCATCTTGCTAATGCACAGATAAGAATATTTAAAACAGTAGCCCAAAGGAAAGACTAATCATCTCGTGTCTAAAGAATTGAAATTAATTCTTTAAGTTGACCCCAAGGTGTTCGATGTATCATGAAGAAAACAAAAGTCCGAATCACAAACTGGAGCCTGGAATTATTAATAAAAGGAAGGTATAACAGAAATGTCACTGAAATATGCATAAAGTCTACTCCTTTGTCTCCTGTTTCAAAAGCCTGTTGGACTTAAATGATGCGATCAGCTTGTGTGTTGGTGGTGGTGGTGGAGATGATGATGATGATGACGACGACAAGAACGACTTATACCATGGGAGGACAATAACAGGACTAATAGAAAAGAAAGTGTATTTCCTAAAGCAGTGATTCAGCAGTTTTCCCTAGCTTCATTCTCTGGAAAAGTAGAAATAGCACCAAATGAAAATACTTGCAGTCTAGCCTGAACTAAGAGGCATTCCTGCAGATTCAGAGTTAAAGACAGTTACATTACCAAGGAAAGCAAGAATGAAATGATCAGTTTGATAATTCTATTAGCAACACATTTCTAGCATGTCATAAAGTGATTTCTAAAGAAGTTCTAGTTGATCCTGTATCTTTAAGCTGCTAGCAGTTCCTTTCAAGATGTCATTTTAAACTGGAAGTATACTAGTAGGAACACTCTTCTGGCTATAAATAGAGCCTATAATTGTTTATTTAGATCTTATCAAGATACAGCTAGAAGAACCAAAAAAATGATCCTGTAGATATTATTAATACTTTAAATACCTCTGGCCTAACTAAATGTGAATGGTGTAATGTCTGAAAATTAGCAATAGTGTTTCTGCAGATGGTACCAGCAGTTTATTAAAGGCTGAAAATAAGCCGGCAAATGAATGAGTTTGGGATAATTGCAAAGGAACAAATTGGTTAACAATTCTGGGAAAGCAATATATTATTTTAATTTCTCAAACTGACCTTGATCATCTGGCAAATATGATATTTGAAAGTAGTATTAATACTAACATTAGTATAAAGAATAGTGTTTTTAATTTTTCTATGAAAATTACCTTTGAAGAAGCCAGTAGCAAATGTGTTGCCTATGAAGGGAGCATCAAAGGAAGGTGTGTACAAAAAGAAAACAAATCTAAAATGTGTACTTTGAATCTAAAATACCACTTTTAAACAAATTAGGATTCCAGTGTTTTGATGAGGCAGCAATGAGAGAGCCAGGCTATTTCCACTTGTCCTATTAAAAAAAAAAAATGATAGTATATCAACCACCTCCAGCTACCGGAAGCATCTGTTACTAATGAGGACCTAAATAAGGGGAAATTTCTTAATGATGTTATCACAGATTTTTATTTAAAGTAAATTAATTTTCCACTGATCTGTTAGCAAATTTTTAACTATTTTTAACTTTCTATTATATTGTATATATTTGCTTTCTGGTGTCAAACTGGGTTTTGAATTCTAACACTGCCATTTACTGTGTAACATTTGGGAAGTTAATCTGTCTCTACCTGTGTTTCCTCATTTTAAAAATGCAAATAAAAATAATTTACCTAAAATATTTACCTAAAAGGATGGTTGTGAGATTAAATGAGATCATACATGTCAAGCCCTAGGAAAAATGCCTGGCACATGTGAAGTGTTCAGCAAATGCTAGCTTATGATGTTATTATTGTTACAGTGTTGTGTTTGAAAAAGTGTTACTACCCTAGATTAGGTGGTAATTTGTTAAGAGAGTACAAAGGTATGATTTCGTTAATTTCCTTCAATAAAAGATATTCTAAATGCCAAAAAAAAAAAAAATCACGTCCACATCATCACCTATAAGAACTACTTGTTATCTTATGTGGGGGTATCCTTCTAGCTAATCAAAAACAGCCATCAAGATATGTTACAAGTTATAAAGAAGGAGAATCAGAACTCTATCCCTCTTTCCTGCACAAAAGCAATTGTTATCTGATTAATGAAAAGATTATTACTAATAACCCCAGCTCTCACCATAACGTTTAAGGCACAATTTAGTATAAAGTATGAATAACTGGAGTATATCAATTTAGTTTTTCTCATAATCAAGTATACCCACAAATTAAGGTCAATTAATTATTGTCTACATTGTCAAAATTGCAAATAATTTGACACTGTTGTGAAGACCAGTTTCTATAAGGTAATAAAGAGTATGATAAGTCAATAATGGAATAGCTGTGCTTAAATCTTGCTTGTTTCTTAGGAGAGGCGTTAACATAAGAAATCACATTTGCAATTCACTAAGAAGGACATGGCATTTATTAAATTACACACTATTAATAACAGGTCTGTCATTTTTCCTTTAAAAAAGAAAAGGACTGAATTTTAGGTAAAACCTGGCATTAATAAACAAAGATTATAACACACCATATAAAGTCTTTGAACAATTCAAGAGGCATAGAACCTTCCGCAAATATCTTAAACTTTTAAATCAACTATGGAATACAAGGAGGCGTAAGGAAGCAGTTCAGTACAAAATTCAGGGCAGATGATCTTTCTTTGTAAAGTTAGGAAATATAAACATGCCACCAATCTTCTGCCTCACTTCCCAAAATCGTACTTCAAGTAATTGTATTTCAAAATCTATTCTTATTAGTCAGTTTGTTGGAGTTTCCCATATAATTTTATGCTACCAGATTTTTTTTTTAAACTGATAGAGTTTTAGGGCTTAAATTTGATAAAATCACAGGTGGAAATTTTTGATTTTTGTTTCATATGTCAAATGCTATCTCTTTTTGTTGTTTAATTTTCTTTCGTTTTATATTATTTTATTTGCTACCTAGCTAGAGGTCTTAGTCAAAGCAAGCATTAGAAGGTGATTTTCACATTTTCTAGGTTATCTTATGTTTAAGTTATCAAAACTGTTGACAGGAAATAAAAGGAGAAATCTCTTTTTAAACTACCATCATGAGTTGTGATAACAACAGGTAACCAATATACCTTAAATGCCTTGTGTTCATCATAGTCTTCTCTGTCCTCTAATCCTCTAATATCATTATTCTAACCATGGATAATATTGGATCTGGTACGCTTTTTTCCAAAGATGAAAATAAGGGATACTATCTTTTTAATAATTAATCCAAAGCATCCACCTTGAGGTGATATAAGCCAATAAGGCTTAATATTAAATGGTCTATATTGCATTCCCTGGGGAGGAAATGTCTCCACCAATGTTCCTGTATCTGCCTCTAAGAGACAAGGTCCATAGGACCTACTGCAATCATTCCAGGGAATGACTCCTTGAGGTTGCCATCAATTCTGTTAATCAGTGACCGATGATGATGAACTCAATCACAGAGTGTGTGGAATAAATGGAAACTAAATTATTATCAAAAAGAGAACTAGCATGTGTCTTTGACAGAGTCAAAGACATAGTGTACTTTGACTATAGTGGTTAAGTGTTAAGAAAAACTCAGTCATATGATCCAAGGGACTCAACAGCAAACCCAATCCTAATCTCAGCCAAACTTTTAAACCTCTCAGCAGGAACAAGAAAAAAACCTAAAACAGTGAGTATGGAGAAGTAAATATTCTAACTTCTCTTACAGGTATTATGATATAAAAATCCAAGTAAAGCCACTACATCAATTTCTGTTCTTTATTGACCCCAACCGCCTGCCACATCCCATAATATAAGGAAGATAATGGATCCCAAAAGGTACAACCAAAGGAAGGTAGCATAAAATCAATCAGATTCATTGCTCCACATGTAGAACTTGTCCCAGACCTTAATAGCTAAGCTTATCCAGTTCAAAGTAGAAGCTAACAGGCTTTCCGGGCTAATTCTTACACACTAGATGGTGTTACCAGTGAGAGAGACAAATTAGGAAAATTATCAAGAACTCTCACCATGGAGACTACAAGAAACTTACTAGATTAAAAATATATTAAGAATAAGATACAATAAAAATAAAGGTAAAAGGGATTTTTAAAAAGGGAAAAATCCTAAAATCCCAATAAGATCTAAATAGGAAGAATTAAAAATAATGAAATTAGAGATGAGATTTGAGTGGGGAAGTCTCCATGCCAATAGAACTTTAAAAACTAGAAAAAGGAACGCAGAAGATACAATAATTTTTTTTACCTGTGAGCTTAAAAATGGAAAATAGAAAATTATATGGGATTAAGGTTTAGAAGCAGAATTAAGGACTTGAAAAGTAAATAATAGTAAAACTATAGATAAGAGGGGAATGGAAGATTTTTAGAAACAATGAAAATAATATGTTTGAAAATTAAGAAAAAAGTAAAAATACAAAAGAAAAATACAAAATTAAACTAGAAATAAAATATTTGAAATACTAATAATAACCAACATTTCTTGAGTGCTTTCTGTAGGATGAACTAAAGTTTCTATTTCTGCCTGGGGTGGTGGCTCACACCTGTAATCCCAGTACTTTGGGAAGCAGAGGCAGGAGGGTTCCTTGAGCCCAGGACTTGGAGGTTACAGTGAGCTATGTTGATGCCACTGCACTCCAGCCCAAGTAATAGAATGACACCCTGTCTCAAAAAAAAATAAATAAAATTTATATTTATTCCTGTATATACTATCATTTCTACTTTATGAGTGTCGCTCCTAAGTAATCTTTTGGCTTATTTCCTTGACTGTCTCCTCATTTATAAAATGGGGATATAATGGTACCTCCCCATATGGCTCTTGTAGGGATTGAATGAGTTAATTCCAATAAAGAGCTTAGAACACGAAATAGCCCAGATTTAAAAGGAGGGGAAATAGATTCTATCTCTTAATGGGGGAAGTGGCAAAGTCACATTGCAAAAGAGCAGGTGGGATGGGAGATGTTGTGGCCATCTTTGGAAACACAATCTGCCACAGCGAGAATACAGAAGAGCTGTATAACAGTGATTACCAGAGGGGGTGGTGAACACAGAGTGTGAGATTGGGTAAGAGGAAGATAGGGGAAGAAATATATAACTTTTTGTGTACTTAAAATTTTTTAAATTTTTTTTAAAGTAAAAAAACTTTTAAAGCAGCCATTTTTTTTTCAAGTGCAACAAATGATTAAATGGACAATTTTTTCCTTGGGTTCATTGGCTCCATTATTTAAGTTCCCTAATCTCCATGCCCAGAAAACACCTCACTCCACCTTCAAGTTTATATTTCCCAACACTCTAACTGAAATTCCACCAAGACATTCTTGTATGGTTAGTCCATTCTTTTGGAACAATACCACAGTTCAAATATCAAGATCACAGTGTGTGCTCATTCTGAAATACTTGGCACACTTCTTATATGTTGTAAGTTGAGATGAGAATTTAGAAGTTTTTAATCATCATCTTTATAAAAGAATTTTATATATTCTTTATAAAAATGTCATATAATTATGTTTAAAATATTAAGATATCTGTATCCTTAAGTCAAATATATTCTACATATAACAAACATATTGCCAAGATATGTTATTGTTATCCGAAAAGATTGATGCCCATCTGCCCTTTGCTCAGGTAAAAGAGCCTTTTGAAAAGAGCCCCCTTTTAAATTTAAAGAGTTCCTAACACATAGTTCATGATTTTAACTATGCAGAACTCAAGGTAATCCTGGTCTTCCTCTACTCTCAAAACTATGAAAGAAAACCTCACATAGAAAAACACAGCAATTCTCACAATCCTTTCAGAGTAGCTGAGGCACGTTCTAACTCCCCAGATAGTACTAGCTTCTGTCCTCCCAAGCTGCTTAATTCTGCTCGGTTAAAAAGCCAAGTCTCCTGGGAGAGTGAGCAGAGCCTGTGAGTGCATTCTGGGAACCGTCATTGTCTTTTCCAGCCATGCCTCCCAACAACTTCTGCTGACCCCAGAGCATGGTTAGATCATACATGTTTTGATAGCTGGGTCTATGAGACGTTTTTTGTCAGAAATCTTCTCAACAGGCTTCCTAAGTATGCTGTCGAGAAAAGTAAGCAAGTAGAAAAATCAGGCTGAAGAAGCAGCTGTTGCATAACAGAACATGTTGTACAGGGTCCATCTCCAGAAAAAGCAGGGTTTGCAATGAAAACCCACTGTGGCTCTTTTAGTAAGATCTGAAGTTGCATATGTGCATTCTTTTTTTTTTTTTTTTTTTTTTTTTTTTTTTTTGTTGAGACAGAGTCTCACTTTGTTGCCCAGGCTAGAGTGAGTGCCGTGGCGTCAGCTTAGCTCACAGCAACCTCAGACTCCTCGCTTAAGCGATCCTACTGCCTCAGCCTCCCAAGTAGCTGGGACTACAGGCATGCGCCACTATGCCCAGCTAATTTTTTTTTTTTATATAGATTTTTAGTTGTCCATATAATGTCTTTCTATTTTTTAGTAGAGACGGGGTCTCGCTCAGGCTGGTCTCGAACTCCTGACCTTGAGCGATCCACCCGCCTCGGCCTCCCAGAGTGCTAGGATTACAGGCGTGAGCCACCGCGCCCGGCCGCATATGTGCATTCTTGAATCAAGTGACATAATGCTATCCTTATTTCAGAGCATAATGAATTTGTTATTTTAAATGTTATTAGGTCAGTCAATATGAAATGTACAATTTTGAATCAAAAGTGTAGTTTATTATATCTCAAACAAGAAACAGTACAATTAATCAAAGTTGTGCACCTAAACTATTGACACAGTTTTGCCATCTTAATGATAGCTTGTTTATGCCAGTAGCAAAGAAGCCTGAAGAGCGAGTGGCAATGCAATTGTGAAAAGCATTTTCCACAGCTTGTTGAGAATTGAGTATTTTTCCCTGCAAGAAGTGATCCAAACTCTGGAAGAAGTGGTAATCAATTGGCGAAAGATCTGGTGAACACCGTGGATGACAGAGAGTTTCCAAGTCCAGCTGCTGTACTTTGAGCAGCGCTCTTTGTGTGACATGTGATTGAGTGTTGTCTTGCAAGAGGATTGGCCTATCTCTATTGACCAATCTCGGCTGTTTAATCACAAACATCCTCATCATTTCATCCAATTGGTTGCAATAGACATCTGCTGTAACCGATTGACAAGGTTTCATAAAGCTGTAGTAGATAATACCAGCCCTGGACCACCAAACAGATATCATTAGCTTTTTCTGATGAATATTCAGTTTTGGACTGTGTTTCCACACTTCATCTTTATCCAACCATTGTGCCAAATGCTTGCAATTGTCAAAAAGAATCAATTTTTCATTACACATAACAATATGGTGTAGAAATGGTTCAGCTTTATGTCATGATAGCAAAGAAAGGCCATCTTCCAGATGATTTCTCTTCTGATGTTTGTTTAATTCATGGGGATTCCATCTATCCAGCTTCTTTACCTTGCCGATTTGTTTCCAATGGTCCAATATTGTTGGACTAGTAACGTTAAGCCTTGCTGCTAATTCATGCATAGATTGAGATGGATTCACTTCCACTACAGCTTTCAGCTCATCATTATCCACCTTTGTTTTAGTTCACTCACATGGTTCATTTTCAAGATTAAAATCACTAGAACGGAACTTCTCAAACCACCGACATGCTTTGCGTTCATTAGCCACATCCTTCCCAAACACTTTGTTGATATTTTGAGCTGTCTGAGCTGCATTGGTTCTATGATGGAACTCATATTCAAAAATAACATGATTTTTTGACTTATCCACGGTTTCACAAAAATTGCTTTAAAAACATTTGAAAGATAATCACAAGGCAAATTGTGCGTTTGAAACACTGAAGATGTCCCTTCATAATACAAATGAAATGAGAAGTGTCAAAGTGAACTATCAGAGATATCAACTGTCAAACTTAGTACTTAAGGAAATCAGACATTTCCTACTTAATAACCTAATAATAATATAAACCTTCCAATTAAAGTAGCCTCTAGGCCGGGCGCGGTGGCTCACGCCTGTAATCCTAGCTCTCTGGGAGGCCGAGGTGGGCGGATCGTTTGAGCTCAGGAGTTCGAGACCAGCCTGAGCAAGAGCGAGACCCCACCTCTAAAAATAGAAAGAAATTATATGGACAGCTAAAAATATATATAGAAAAAATTAGCCGGGCATGGTGGTGCATGCCTGTAGTCCCAGCTACTCGGGAGGCTGAGACAGGAGGATCGCTTGAGCCCAGGAGTTTGAGGTTGCTGTGAGCTAGGCTGACGCCACGGCACTCACTCTAGCCTGGGCAACAGAGTGAGACTCTGTCTCAAAAAAAAAAAAAAATAAAATAAAAAATAAAGTAGCCTCTACAAATATATGCCATGTCAATTAGTATGCTGAGGAAAAGTTTTTTGGGTTTTGGAGTTTTTCTTTTAATAAATCATTAGAGGTGCTCTCACAACCTAAACATATGAGGGGAAAGTCATTAACATATGCAAAGTATGACCATTCAGTAAGGAAAATGCTCACTATGTATTGCCTAAAAAATCCCACACTTTGTGGTATATCTAGCACAGACGAGCTGCTATCCCTTCTGTAGTATCTGTCCTTTTGCATATTTCTTTTTAAAAGAAATCTCAGTATGTCCAATATCTAGGCTGAATCAACCATTGCAATGTATAATAATTTTCTCATATTTTCTGATCAATGCATTTTACCATGACAAATACTGCATCCAGTATTCAGTTGCTGCAACCGGTAATATAACAATCTTTGCACCATCTCCCAAACTAATCAGGATGCTTAATGGTTTTTTAAATACATATCGAGACAAGATCATAATGTCCCCATGAGGTCATAAAGTAATTTTTTCCCTTTTGTTTTTCTCTCTTCTTTTTTAAAATAATACTCTCAAAGTTTAAATAAACAGACAAAAATTCATTTCACAAAACTGTTCTAGAAAAAGAGCCGTGTTATCAAACATTTGTTAGGTATAAATAATAGGCCTCTATTGTCCTTCCCCCCTTGAAAATAGACTCTTTAATAAACACGAGAGGAAAAAAATAAATAGGTTAACCAGGAGAAAGTTCATGCCTTGTCTGTTGTAATACAGTCTGATCACCCAAAGTGATTGATTTCTTAAAAGAATCCATATCCATGACTCTTATAGACATTCTGCCATTCTGCAGCCATCTGCAAGGTAGCTTGTGCTTCTAAGGTCATTTGGAGTGCTCGAAGCCTTGTGGTTTGCTCAGGAAATCCAGGAAGTTCAGTAGTCTCATGTTTTTTTGTAGAGTAAATTTTCTCAGTCCTTTTTTTTCCTAAAAAAAAAGCTGTGAAAATGAAAGTGTTAAATAAAAATAATTTAACAATACGACATAGTTGTGCATATCTTCAATACTATTACCTCCATTGTGGAAATAAAATCAAGAAAAATTATTTCCCTGACAATAATATCTATCTATCTCAGCCCTTCTCTCTCTCTTTGAGAAAATAAGGGAAATATGTGATGGCAAAAGATAAACACATTTGGCCGTTAGCCTAGTCAAAACAGAGCTAATTTGAAGGAACCACTGTCTACTTTTGACTGCTTAATGCAAAAGTATAAGCCATTGTATGACTTCTCCTCCACTCCCATCCGGTGCAGTCTTTCTTCTCCCATACACCAGATTCTTTCTCCTCTGGCCCAAGAAACACAGTAACATAAGATCCCTAATGCTGTCCTGAAATCAGCAAAAGAAATAAGCATTGAGCTTGTACCACAGCAGCTGCCTGATTTACCTTCTTCCTCAATGTCTTGCTCGTTCTCAGAACTGAAGTCCTTGAACTCACCCATTCGCCCTCAGTCTTGTAGTACCAGAATACTGCTGCCTGTGACTCCACCACTCCCCCCAGCCCTGCACATCTCTGCCCGGGACATACGGATATTTCCAGATCCCTTTGCTAATCAGCCTATGTGAAACCGGTATAGTAAACAAACCCAATGTGATCAAAACACAATTTTTCTTTTTATTCCCCTTCCTTTAAACATTTTTTAGATTAATAAACTGCCCTCCGCCCCCCAGGACCGCTAAATGGTGTAAGACTTTCACACCAATCCTTTAGTCAGTACAACAGGAAAGCATTCTGATTTGGTAAATTATGTCATATGATGATCAAAACTCAAAACATGACTATAATTAGAAGCCCCTCTCATCCCGCTTGCTGGGGCCAATGCTGGCCACTTGAAGTAGGAGAGGCAGGGCAGGGTCCTCCTTCTGTCTTTCTGGGATTGACTCTACTGCATTTTCTCCACCAGTTTGATAAGCAAGATATAGAACTTTCTGGGATTGGGAGCACAGGGAAAGAGGATTAAGAGAAAGAACATGGACAGGAGCAGATGCCACTATTGTCTGGTGAGGGGACCTTCTGGGGAGAGTGTTTAACACTGACTCCTCCTCACAGGTGCTTTTGTGGGATCCTTGGAGATTTCCCTCACTGGAAACTTCCATTTCTGCCCTGTGACATGTGGACAACCGCCCTTTTATAGTGGCTCACTCTGTTTTTAACCTCACTATCAAAAGACCCCTCATCTTCCCAACTCTAAGCAACATCTTCCTCCCTCATGGCCCAACATGGGAAACATTGACAGATCCTTTGGCCCAACAAGCTATAGAAGTGGTAGCCGGTTCTCACACTGCCACCTCTACCCTGCTGTTGCAGACACAAAGCAGGCATAGTTCTCCGTGGCATCCAAGTGCAGAGAATGCATTTCGTACTCTCTGAGTGGTCTCAGTGAAGCCTCCTCCCAAACTGAGCTTGAAGTGAAAAAGATAGAAACACCCCCACTCACCACACACACACACACACACACACACACACATCCCTGTCCCTTCTCAACAATCTTCCCATGTCCACTTTCTCTGCCTTTTTATAGTCTTGATGTGAATGAGGGACCCCCTACATGAGGGTCCCATGAGGTGTGAAATTTGGTATTTTCCATTTCTTTTGTAAATTCTGTACATGGTAATCTAGCATCTCACTTTGAAATTTCACATATAATGTAATTTTTACTGGTGTGAATCACAAAATTTGAATTTTACTTCTTTTTATGTATCTAACTGTCCTTCTGTATGACATATCCTCCCATTTGTGTTATGCTAAACTGTGGCACTGAGCTGGAGGCTGGTTTTCTCTTAAGTGTCTGCAATCATTTCCTTATAAGTCCAGGGAAGCTTGGAGAATATCCCTAAGCTGCTTCCCACAACTATTTGCTTGAACCAAAGTAACTCTCTTTCACATTAGAGGTTAATGGGAGGAAGGGAATTAAACATACTGTTGACTGACTTTCCCATCTCCCTCTGTTTTCCTACCCACAATCCACCAGGACCATAGAGGATGGCTTTCCTCTAGTCCTCTTCCTCAGAGGCTGTGACTGCCTTCTCAGTATACCCTCTCATTTAGTATGCCAGGCTGTGTGACCCGGGAACAAAGTCACATTGTGTCTGCTAAGAATACTGTAACAAGGAGCAGGGTTATTGAAACAAATGTCCTCTATTACATGTATTGATACTGTGATTGCCTGAAATTGTGCCCTTCTAAAAACACGAGATTTTTTTTTTTCCTTTCTAATTGCTATAGTAAGAAATCTGACCACCTCCATACTTAAACCGAAATCTGGTTTATTTCCGGAATCACATGGGAAGGTGTCTAAAATACTGATTACTGCATGTCCCCTTCCCCACCCCCACCTCTTGCCTCCAGATCATTGAATCAGAATTTCTGAGGGTGGAGCTGGAGATCTTGTTCCCTACCTACCATATTTGATGGTCAATTATTTTTGGTAACCACTATTTTTTACCATTAAAATTGAAAGGTGTCTACAAAGACTACCACCTACTCACAAATACAGAGAAATACTAGGTATAGACAATAGGAATCTTCTGTACGACTTTTAATTTTAATTTGCTTCATATTTCCACAGATTTCCAGGATCCAGATTTCCAGATTTCCAGGATTTGTGGACATCTCTAAAGTTTTGCTACTGATCAATAGTCAAAATAAGCCTATTAATTAAGCTTTAATTTTAGAAAAGTCAAACACATGCTGCTATTGCACAGTAGTTCACTCAGTACTTTCATGATAATAATTTGAATTGAGTTTTTTAGGAAAAATTTTTTTTGCCTTACCTTCGTCTGTAAGAAGGTCATAAAAAAGCATTAATAGATTTTGATACAATTTTTTAAATGCTAAAGGAACAAAAGCTGAATAGCACTTTGACGAAAAAGATGTGATTTCACACTATAAGAGAATTAAAAATCCGCTTGATGTCCAAAGGATATGTAATATGTGAATGGAATACATCCAACATTTTTAATGTCTAAGCCTCACAACACAAGTTGGAAAGAAGAAAATGTTATTATCAAGAAGCTTTTGAGGATGAGAAAGAGTCTTTATTATACCTATTTCCAAATATACTTGCTGATTTTACACAATGACACAAAAGAGACTTAGGATAAAAATTTTAACAGACTTCTGTCTTAAGAAGTTGTACCTACAGGCCGGGTGTGGTGGCTTAAGCCTGTAATCCTAGCACTCTGGAAGGCCGAGGCGGGTGGATCACTCAAGGTCAGGAGTTTGAGACCACCCTGAGCAAGAGCGAGACCCCATCTCTACTAAAAATAGAAAGAAATTATCTGGCCAACTAAAATATATATAGAAGAAATTAGCTGGGCATGGTGGCGCATGCCTGTAGTCCCAGCTACCCGGGAAGCTGAGGCAGTAGGATCGCTTAAGCCCAGGAGTTTGAGGTTGCTGTGAGCTAGGCTGACACCACTGCACTCACTTTAGCCCGGGCAACAAAGCAAGATTCGGTCTCCAAAAAAAAAAAAAGAAGTTGCACCTACAGATGCTAGCCTCTTTTGTGCAGATAAACTTGAATAGTTCAGACCCATTTTGAAGATCCCTAAATCATAACCTGAAGGTGGTGTTACCTTCAGTTGTTCCTACAAATAACATCAGGGGGCCCTTTGGTGTCTCTATAACATATAGCCACTGCTTCTACCATGGCTTATGCTTCAAAAGTTGGAAGGCAAGTACAAAATATCTAGAGGAAAAGATAGAGAAAGCAAGTTGTTTCATATTTACTCCTGGATTGGAGGAAGCCATTACTATCTTTCCCAGAGTTAAATATATTGTACCCTAAGGTTTTAAGAAAGTAGTTACAAAGAAATTAATTCTAATCTCATAACTATGTAGAATAGTGATTTCCACATTTATGTAAGAAACAAATCTTTTTAGCAATCTAAAATCAAGGAGAAGTGTTTTGTTTTAGATGTTCTCACTCTCCAAAATAACACCCTTAATCTCTTTTATGCCTATTTTCTTTGAACCAGTTTTCTAAGATCAATTACATTAATAAATGTTTCTATTCTCCAACACCCTCAGAGCATTTGTAGCTGTATCTTCATTAGAACCATCTTGCAGCTCATAAGCTAAAGTTCTGGGGTATTACATTTTATCTGAATCAGTTAGATCCACACGAGACTGATAGTATTTCTCATAGATGTTACCTAATGGATTTAATAATATAACTCAGTAACTACATATCTGAGTTAACCTATACTTTAAACAGCTTAATTAGAACTTGATTGCTGGACTTCTGCTCCCTAAGAAGTTGTCCTTAATGGAATTCATACAGAGTAGCAGAGTTAAATGAGGTGACTCTGAACTGTCATTGGGAGTCATAGACACCTTATTTAATTGAGGACCTACTGGAATTTCTTGACTATGACCCTTCATCTTTACATCTATTACCATGAAATACAATAGGACTCACCTTAATTTTTTTTAAGTTATCAACTCTTGTATTATCAAAAAGAGTGGTCTCTAAGATGGTATGTTCTTCTCAGGGGGTACACAAAACAATCAGTATGAGTTGAGAAGAAAATATTAACATTTCTATTCATTTTATCTTCAAAAAAGAAAATTATTCTTTACCAATTTTCTGGCATTTAACATTCAGATGAACACTCACACCCTTGTCCATCCACATATCATATGTTCACCATCACATATAGGACATGAGGTATATTGAGGGGAGAGAGTTTCTACACAATGTGGAGGGTTAAAAGTCATCCCTCAGCTGTTTGTTTGCTTACAGTGTAGTAGACATATTGGACTTGAAGTGTGACTGGCTATTTAGATTTATGGATTGTTTTCTAGTTTTAGCTAAAGAACTCTCCTAAGCTATACAAGTAATTTTAAAATACTCCCACAAAGACCACAGATTGAATATGATACTAATAATGTAAAAATGAGTGAACAAGAAATGGCAAAGCTGACACTTCTACTCTTTATATGAAATTTTCCTTGTAAGGTGAAAACAATAATCTGCTGCCAAAAAGAAATTGAGTTTATTAAGACTATTTAAAATATAAATTTAATTGTTAAAATGAACATACTACCCAAAGCATTCTACAGATTCAAGGCAATCTCTGTCAAAATACCAATGACATTTTTCACAGAGATAGAAAAAGTTCCTAAAATTTTTATGGAACCACAAAAGATCCCAAATAGCCAAAGCAATCCTGAGCAAAAAGAACAAAGCTGGAGGCATCACACTATCAGACTTTAAAATATATGCAAAGCTATAGTAACCAAGACAGCATGGTATTGGCATAAAAACAGACACAGCAAAACAGAATAGAGAACCCAGAAAATAATCCACATGTCTAAAGTCAATGATTTTTGACAAAGGTGCCAAGAACATTCACTGGGGAAAGGATAATCTCTTCAATGAATGGTGCTAGGAAAACTGGCTATCCATATGCAGAAGAATGAAACTGGACCCCCACCTCTGACCCTATACAAAAATCAACTCAAAATGAGTTAAAAACCTAAATATAAAACCAAAAGCTATAAAACTACTAGAAGAAAACATAGGGGAAACACTTCAGGGTATTGGTCTGGGGAAAGATTTTATGAATAAGAACTCAAAAGCACAGGCAAAAAAAGCAAAAACAAACAGATTGGATTATATTAAACTAAAAAAGCTTCTGCACAGCAAAGGAAACAATGAACAGAGTGGAAAGACAACCTACAGAATGGGAGAAAATATTTGCAAACTATTCATCTGACAGATGATTAATATCCAGAATACATAAGGAATGCAAACATTTCAACAGCAAAAAAATCAAACAATCCAATTTTAAAAATGAGGAAATGATCTGAACAGATATTTCTCAAAAGAAGACATATAAATGGCCAACAAATATATGAAAAAAAATACTCAACATCACTGATCATCAGGAAAACAAATCAAACCCACAATAAGGCTGGGTGCAATGGCTCACACCTGTAATCCTAGCACTTGGGGAGGTCAAGATGGGAGAATCACTTGAAGTCAGAAGTTGGAGATCAGCCTGGGCAACATACAGAGATCCCACCTGTACAAAAAAAAATAGAAAAAATTAGCTGGGTATGGTGGCCCGTGCCTGTAGCCCAGAAGGCTGAGGCAGAAGGATTGCTTGAGCGTAGGAGTTGGAGGTTGCAGTGAGCTATGATGACACCACTGCACTGTAGCCCAGGCAACAGAGTAAGACCCTGTCTCTCAAAAAAAAAAAAAAAAAAAAAAAATGGGGGGTATCATTTTATCCCAGTTAGGATGGCTATTATTAAAAAGACAAAAAATAACAAGTGGCAGATATGGTGGCTCATGCCTGTAGTCCAAGCACTTTGGGAGGCCAAGGCAGAATGATGGCTTGAGCCCTGAAGTTGGAGGTCACAGTGAGCTATGATGACGTCACTGCACTCTAGCCTGGCCACAGAGCAAGACTCTGTCTCATAAATAAATAAATAACATAACATGACATAACATAATGCTGGTGAGGATGCAGAGAAAAGAGAACTCTTCTTATACACTATCGGTGGGAATGTAAACTAATACAGCCACTATGGAGAATATTAATAGTAAGGAGGTACCTCAAAAATCTACAAATACAACTACCATATGATTCAGAAATCCTACTACTGGGCATTTGTCCAAAGGAAAGAAAATCAGTACATTAAAGAGATATCTGCACCCCTATGTTTAATGCAGCTCTACTCACAATAGCCAACATATGGACTCAACCAAGGTGTCCAACAACAGATGAATGGATAAAGAAAATGTGGTATATTTACACAATGGAATGCCCATTCAGCATAAAAAATAATGAAATCCTGTCATTTGCAGAAACATGCACGAAGCTAGAGGACATTATATTAAGTGAACTAAGCAAGGAAGAGAAAGTTAACCACTGCATGTTCTCACTCATATGCACAAGCTTAAAAAAATTGATCTCAGAAGTAAAAAATAGAACAGAGGATACTAGGGCTGGGAAGGGTACGGGGAAGGGGGTGATAGAGAGAGATTTGTTAAAGGCTACAAAGTTATAGCTAATTAGAATGAGTAATTTCCAGTGTACTATAGCACTGTGGGATGACTATAGTTAATAATAATATGTTATATAGTTTCAAATAGCTAGAAGGAGGATATTGAATGTTCTCAACACCAAGAAATAATAAATGTTTGAGATGAAGGATATGCTAATTACCCTGATCTGATCACTATATATACATGTATATATGTATCAAAACATCACTATGTACCCCATGAATATGTACAATTATTTATCCATTTAAAAAACAAAATTTTAAAAAACAGGAAAAAATAAAATAAAATATGAATTTACATTTACTATAGTTAAGGATTACCCTAGTCTCAACTCTTTACAGTGTCATAAACTATTAATAAATGATACCATCATTGGTTGGCAAAACATTTAAATGAATTATTTATTTATTTTTAGCCGATTTTTAAATTACTGTGTATACTTGTTTAATGTACATATTGGCATAATGGTAAATGTATTTAGTACATAAATAAAGATATTTGGGGAGTGCGTGCTAAAAGTATTTTACCAACTGATGTATTAATAAAATAGTTTATAGATCATTCAGCTAATAACTGGCAGAAAGAAGAGATATGGAAACCATCAAATAACTCACAAATAAAGTATCTATACTATTGGGATGTGTTTTCTTGCTTTCATACTTATTCTGAATGCAGTGTATTTTTTTTTAGGGAATACACACAAAGCAAAAAAATAATAATAAAACCCCACATTGAAAATTTGACTTAGAGAGAACTTAAAAGAAGTTCTAAATATCCGTTTTATCTTTCCTTCTTCAACACACTTCTTCATATCTCTACGTTGCCCAATTCAGACTGAATAAGGCATTAGCTCCTGAGATCTAAGAAAAATAGCAATTTGAGTTGTAATACAATGAGGTTCTCCTCTCTGTTTCTGGTTTAAGGGGAGCCAGGGCTATTTAATCCCAGATTAAAATATTCCCTGAGGAACTAAGGAAGTATTGGGAGGAAAATATCTCTGCACTAGTTTTACTAGCCATGCTTGAAATTACGGCCCTGCCCACAGCGCCTGGCGTTGAGTGAAGAGATTTTCAGTGATATTAGCATGTCCAAGGAAGATTTACCTGATGATTGCCAACACCTGTGAGAAGAGACAAGAGATCTTTTCTCATGTTTAAGTTAAAGATGATATGATTAAAAGACCAAACACCGTAACACTAGAAATAGCAAAAAAACCCTGCGATTATAATGTAATCCCCAAACAAGACACCTGTGAACCATTTACCACCTGATTGAGTGTCTCGTTCTTCTATAGAAGTTTAAATATTCTCAGTGAGTTGACCTTTTTACTTTACTATGAGTTTCCCTATGGGTAAATCTTTAGAAGAAATAATTTGATTGAAGAAGGGTGGCAAAAGCCTCGGAGAACTTTCCTACCATACGAAAGCTATCTTTTCTTGTCTTCCATAATTTTAGAAGGTATTTTAAAGATGTTCCTGGGATCAAATTTTATGTGCAACATGTCACGAGAGAGTGAATATTTATGGTCAAACTGCTCTTTTAAAATGTGTCATAAAATCAAGTTTATAGTAAATGTTCTTCAGACCATTAGCTTCCATAATTCTCCAGTCCTTTTCTTAGCTGTTTTATTAATAGTGTACAATCCTCATTACTACTGTTACTTGTTAAAAACAGACCCATCCACCATAAGCCAGATTCTCCTCCCACAGACTGTTTTACAAGCCACCTATGAATAGCCTCAAAACCCATCTGTCTGAGATGCTCGAGGGTCCTCTCTCCTAGAATGGGGGAAAAGCAGCTCAATGGCCTCTTCTGGACTTTTCCGTTACTGGAACTTAGTATGCCTCAAGACTCAGCCTGGAATTATAATTCATTTGGTTGAAAAAAAATATTTTAATGAACTAATCTGGTAACTTGCTGTGCAGAAGGAAAAAAGGACATTGAGAAAGAGCAGAAAAAGAGTGGAAGAAGAAAATCCCAGAAACAAAAGAGAAGTCCTTTCCCTCTTCCATTATTACTTTTGATGTCAGTGTCACTTCACAAAGTCCACTTAGGAAAACTGACAGCAGTGGTTATGTTTTGCCTTCAAGCGCTGTCTTGTGCTATCAGGAGTAAATGCAGGCACCTTCTAGAGGTCTCCGACAATCCCAGAGGAAATCTTTCTGCTTCCTCTCTGAAGCCCATTGGGGAAGGCTCATGGCAGTTCAGCTGAAGCAGATTGCTTCTGTGATGAGGATGGACAGCAGGAGGAGAGTGAAGCCATTCTGTAGAATGGATGGGGAATAATCAAAGAGAAGACAGGTAGCAGGAACCTCACGGACTCCAGGGACACCATCTGAAGCAAAGGACATTGATATTAACATCTAGGAGATGATAGAGGCAGATAAATTGCTCAGGCAAGAAAAAAAGAGATAGGATGACCCAGTTTAGGCAAATTGTAATTTGCTAATCACAAAGCAAAGAGACAATACAATAGGCTCTTCTCTCCACTCACACACAGCAGGTATAGCCATTATCCAGATAGAGCCGTAGACAGAAAAGCAGATCAACTCTAATGTGACTGGTACTCAAACCACAGAGGGCTGCGCCGGAAGAAGAAGAGCTCACCCCAAAGAAAAATTGGCAGCCAGTGCCACCTGCAGAGGAAAGATATATCTTCTGCAGGCACCAGTTTTCCAAAGCTGACAGGCTGATATATTCTGCTGAATAAATCGAAAAACTTTCAAGTGGTCTAAAAAAGGTAGTCTGAAGTAGACTGCACTGCAGGAATCCAATCAAGTTAAGAATGTCAGGAGCCTGTGGCAACATCCACACCAGGAAAAAAGGCTCACAACCTCTGAGTTAAGTGCAAATGAGAAAATAGCATGGTGGGTTTTGTTTCTTTGTGTGAGCATGTTTTGGATTTGTGTGGGGGGGGGGGGGGGTGGTTAGACATTGTGGTTTTTTTAAAAAACTGCAAAACTGTTCTTTTCATATATGGAGAAAAGCAGGCACAGAAAGTATATTTTCCTGGAAGAGATAGCAAGTGTATTACTTTCTGCTGGAATTTTTTTCTTAGCCTTTTGACTCCGCCTGGAACTGACGTTCCCTTCTTCCAGGCTCTACTCAAGCCCTGCCTCCTCCCAAATTTCATGGACACAGTCCTCACTGATCATGCCTCTCTCTCAACTGGTGATTCACTTATTATTTGAACCATTCAATCTGGAGTTTAATTAAATACTGTCTTACCTTCTTCTATTGCTTCCTGTGTGTAAATTTTACCTCCCAAACAAGACTACAAGATCTTTGACAGCAGGGATTATGTCTAACATGTATATTCTATTCCCTTCAGCCAGGCTAAGTATACACATAGAGTGTTTGTCTTCTTTCATCTTACCTCAGGAGTGTGGGAAAGGAAGGCCTCCTTATCCAAAAATATCTCCTCTCCCCTATGTTTATTTTCTTTAAACTGAAGAATTCATTAGTTTGGGTTAAGAAATTGGCCCAGTTATGGTACTAATGGTCCCTACGATGATTTGTTTTTTTTTTTTTTTGGTTTTTTTTTTTTTTTGAGACAGAGTTTCACTGTGTTGCCCAGGCTAGAGTGAGTGCCGTGGCGTCAGCCTAGCTCACAGCAACCTCAAACTCCTGAGCTCAAGGGATCCTCCTGCCTCAGCCTCCCGAGTAGTTGGGACTACAGGCATGCACCACCATGCCCGGCTAATTTTTTCTATATATATATTTTTAGCTGTCCATATAATTTCTTTCTATTTTTAGTAGAGATGGGGTCTCGCTCTTGCTCAGGCTGGTTTCGAACTCCTGAGCTCAAACGATCTGCCCACCTCGGCCTCCCAGAGTGCTAGGATTACAGGCGTGAGCCACCGCGCCCGGCCCCTACGATGATTTGTACATTAAGCTATTCTTTAGTGATAATGCAAGGTAACAGTTTGGGACTTCAAGACCTGGCTTTGACTCTCAATGCTATCACTTCCTGATGACATGATCTCGGCAACTTATTCACATCCCCATGGTTTGCTTATCTATAAAATGGGAAAATAAAATTCCACTCATGATTGTGTGACAACTAAAGGAAAAAAATGCATGTAAGATTAGCCCATAGTAAGCACTTAGTAGATGTTAGCTTTTTATTTTTTTATTTTACTTTATTTTATTTTGAGACAGAGTCTCGCTTTGTTGCCCAGGCTAGAGTGAGTGCCGTGGCATCAGCCTAGCTCACAGCAAGCTCAAACTCCTGGGCTTAAGGGATCCTACTGTCTCAGCCTCCCGGGTAGCTGGGACTACAGGCATGCACCACCATGCCTGGCTAATTTTTTCTATATATATTTTAGTTGGCCAGATAATTTCTTTCTATTTTTAGTAGAGATGGGGTCTCGCTCTTGCTCAGGCTGGTCTCGAACTCCTGACCTCGAGCGATCCACCCACCTCGGCCTCCCAGAGTGCTAGGATTACAGGCGTGAGCCACCGCGCCCGGCTGATGTTAGCTTTTTAAAACAGTAATAATAGTAATATCACAATAAGTGCTGAAAGATTAAGTGTGAAAGGTCTGAGATTTAACCCTACTTGCAAGCTGACAAGGGAGCTTGCCACAGTTTCATGGTTGCTGGCAGAAGGCACTAGACTACAGAGTCAGAGACAGTGGGCTTTGTTACAGCACAGCAAGTAGCATGAGCCAGTTCCACTCATTCCCCAAGTCCTACAAGGTTTGAGTCACAGTTAAGGCACTCCAAGCCCAGGAAACTCAAACCTTCTACGACTGCAAACAAACTTGCCCAAACTTCGCTCTGGAGGGGGGAACATTATCCTTATTATACCAGGCAGTAATCAGGCCTGTCCTCTGCTTCAGAGGGAGACACTATACCTTCCAGGACTATTTGCTGTACAAACATCCTTAAAAACATTGTCCAGAACAAAGGCTATCAGTGTCTCTGCTCTCAATATGTGCAGGAAACAAGCAATCCGTGAGGAATTGCCTTTCAATGAAACTTAGCCCCTACTTAAAATCTGCAGGAAAAGACAGAGAAATAAATTTAAAAATTGACAGGGAAATAGTATGATTCAAATAATCATTGAATATAATAAATAGCAATTAAAAAATACAGTGTAGTTATAAAGGATAATGAAGCTATGTATTCACTGACATAGTGAATGTTTATGACATGCTGTTGAAGAAAGTAGGTCTAAAACATGAGTATATTATACTCCCATTAATATTTATAGATAAATCAAGTAAATCATTTACATGACATACTGTAAGTAGTCAACAATTTCATTTATATAAAATATTAAATCTATAATATATAATATTAATAAATACTGTCCTGAAATGATATAAAGTCCAACAGGCCCTTCCCTTAAGTACTGTGTATAAGAAATCTAAAAAAGACAGGGAATCCAGGTAGGCTTCCTGGAGGAAGTAGTGATCAAGTGAAGTTTCAATGAAATGTAAAAAGCGGGATGAGAATTCAAAACAGAAGACAGATGTGAACACACTGAACTTGGAATAGCATAATGGATTCATGAACCATCCATAAATCTGCACGTTGTTTGGTGTAACCAGCATAAAAGATGGTTATGAAAAAATAGTAGAAGGTGGATCTAAAAGGGTAGACATGGATTGAACAAAAGTAGCAGCCAATAGTGTATACTAAAAGGTCAAGACGTGGTGGAAGACATCAAAGACAGGCCTCACCTACTTCAGAGTTCTGCCTAGAGCAGGCGCCACTCAGAGAGCCGAGTTCAATGCTGTGTACATGTTGCTGTTTGCTGAAAAGTGATTAAACTCGGAGTCTCTCCAGCCCTCTCCATCCCTGGGTTGTATTTATCCAACTGGTACAGGACATCTTCACTTGGATTACCCCTGGCACGTGAGACTTATCATGTCCAAAATGACACACATCATCCTTTCTTCCCCCCCCCCCCATACCTAATCCTCTCCCTGTGTTTCCATCTTAGGGACTGGCACTGCCATCCCCTCCCTCACCCAAACTAAAACCCAGAGTCTTTCTAGAATTCTTTCTCCGTTTTCCTCACCACTATTCCCCTCTCTACCCCTCGCCCCACACATCGTGCAATCAGACATATGTCCTTTCCTCTACATCCGCCACCACTGTCTTAGTTCAGCCTCTTGTCATGCCTCTCTGGATGCTTGCAGTAGCCTCCAACCAGGTCTCTCAGCCTCCCTTCTCAATCCCCTCAGTCTCTAGTCCACACCACAGCCAGAGTGGAAGTGCTAATCTCATCTTCTCTCCCTTAAAAATCCTGTGATCATTCACCAACACCTACAGGGTGGTGTCCACATTCTTTATCATGGCACACAAGCTCCTTCATGATCTAGCCCTCCCTACCTTTCTAGCCTTGCCCCGACTACCACCCTTGAGCACCCCACATTCCTGACATTCTAAACTATGGAGGTTCCTCAGAATGTACCATGTTCTTCCATTTCTTTTTGCCTTCTCTCAGGCTACCAGCCTCTGCCCAGAAAGCCCCATCTTTCCTGTAACACCCCCAGTCATTTCCTTAGACATCTGAGAAACCATGAAGCATCAGCCCCTCAGGAATTCTCTTCTGGGCAGGTAAGTGCTTCTTCTTTCACAGGCACCTAGTGCCATAATCAGCTAATAACAGATACACTACAAATATAGCAACTGACACACTGTTTTAATTATGCTTATACTTCTCTTTGATACAAATCTTCATTAGACTGTGAAACCCTTGAGGGCAGGGGAAATAAATATCTTATTCTTTGCATTTTTATTGGTCACCACATAAGGGATACTGCATAAACATTGGGCAAATAATTGACTGGCTGCATAAATGGAGAGATGGATAGTTTCTAGTTATTTATCTGTATTAACACAACTCAAATTACTAAAAGAAACTTTTCAATAGAGGAGACATTTAAAGAGGAAACATACTTTCTTTGTTTAAGCTCATCTAATGCCTTAATCTTTTCTTTTTAAACACACATACACACACATACAAGAAATTGTCTTAACAGGAAGTTCTCATTAGGAAATGTGTTAAGCATTCATCAACGACACTAAATCTTAATAAAGATTTCAAGAACATTTAGCTAATAATATTTTCATTTGTCAAGTACTTCCTATGAATCTTATATATAACAACATCCTATAAATTAGACATTATCCCCATTTTCTAGATGAGGGAACTACCTCTTAGAATACTAAGGACTCATGTCATGGCTGGGTACAGGACAAACTGGAATCTGAAACCATAAATCTCTGACTTGAAGTCTCTGCTTTTATCCACTGCTAGAATCAGATCATCAAAATTTTTCACTGGGCCAAACAGTGAAATTATGTAACAATTATGTAAACAGTATGAGTATTTTCTTAGACATGTGAAAGACAGGATTTAACCAACAGCTCCACCATGAGTACGGCAGGAAAGCAAGAGCAGAACTGGTCAATACTAAAATTCATTTTTGTACCACACACAGTTTACACTTCCTCGTTTATAGTTTGTTTTTTTGAAAAAAGATGAGTTTGCCAACAATAATCTGTAATTATTTCTGCAATGAATATGAATAAGACAGCAATGTTTCTGTTTCAGGCTGTGTTCTCTGAATTGTTTTCAAACAATCCAAAAATACTCCTAGTAGGTTAGAGAACAGAATTTTCAGTTAATATCATCATAATTGTTTTTACTTTTAAGAAATGATTTTTTAAATTTATTTCCCTCGATGCAAATGAAAAATACAAATAAATTGGAACGTAGCTACACTGTGGAGAACCTTTTATATGGAATCTGATTTGCTCAGCTTTGTCTCACATGACTGCTTTGAATATTGAAAAATACTGGAAGCTCAAACTAAGAAGAAACACCTACACCTTACCTTTATGGACACTGTGGTAGGCAGCCTCCAAGATTATCCCCAATGATGCCTGCCAACTGGTATTACACACACACACACACACACACAACACACACACACGAAATTGTCTTAACATCCCTCAGGGCTGATCTGTGTGACCAAATGAATACAGAAGTTAAAATATGTGATTGCAAAGGCCAGGTTGTAAAACATTTTGGCTCCTTTCTCACTTTCTCTCTCTCAGCTCACTCAGCCTGGAGGAAGCTAGCTGCCATGGCATGAGGCTGGCTGCTTCTCACGCAGCCTTATAGAGAGGTCCATGTGGTAAGGGACTGAGGCCTCCTGCCAACAGCCAGTGAGGAATTGACACTTCCAGCCAGCAGCCATGAGAGTGCGCCATCATGGAACCGATCCTCTTCCCCAGTCCGCTACAACTCTTCTCGATATCTTGACTGCAATCACGTAAGAGACTCTGAACCAAAGAAACTCAGGTTAGCGGCTCCCAAATCTGACTCTCAGAAACTGTGTGGGAAAATATAGGTTTATTATTTTAAGCTGCTGTGTTTGGCGATAACTTGTCAGCAATAGACACATAGTGAAGACACTATCTAGAAGTCACACACATTTCTGCTTGAATCCCATTGCCCACAGATGTAACTTCCCAGCCACAATTTTGATGAATGTTAGAATAGGAAAAGTAGTCTTTATGCTAGGTGGCCATGCATTTTGTTAAAATTAAAGACTTTAATTACTAAGGAACAAGGGCAGAGATGGGGATATTAAGAAAGAAATAGCAGCCTGTAGGAGACACTTTGGTAGCCTCCAATGAACCATGCCCCCAATGTTTACACCCATGTAAAGTTCCCTCCCATGTGGGCGTGGCCACACGATTTGCCATGATCAATGGAATATAAGCAATCGTGACAAAAGCAGAGGCTTACACATTGGCTCACTCCCTCTGAAGGGCCTAGCTGCCATCCGTAAGGAATACCAGCTATCCTGCTGGAGAAAGAGGCCGTGTGATGAACCAAGGTGTCCCAGCCAAGCTCCCGGCGGAATACAGCTCCATGGGTGACCCCAGCCAACACCTCGTGCAGCAAAACAATCACTGCAGAACCACAAGAAAAAAAATCAATGTTGTTTAAAGCCCCCAAATATGGGGTACTAGTTTTTTAACATAAAATAGATAACTGAAACACAATCCTATCACATACAAAATACTTTACTTAACAACTCAGCAAACTATAAAGTGTTTCTAAAATAAAGGGCATTTTGATTCTGTCATACAATAGGACATCTGCTATCCTTGATTTTGAATCATACAAGAATTGTTACAATAGAAAGAGTGAATCTTACAGATCACGGAAATTATCAATTCTTATACCACGTCTCACTAGTTATGGTTTTCCTCTAACGCATCATTTCTTAAACTGTGACTTGAGGTTCATGGGTTAACTTCAGGGCCATGTGAAACAGATGCCAAATTTTTTTTGTCTTTAATTTTTTTCTGGATGGTTTAAAACATGGCTTTGTTAGGAATATTCTGTTTATAAGAAATTAAGCTATTAAAGTATCGTTGACTCCAGATAATGTAGAATAGCAGTACACTATTTGTACTATACATGGTCATTTAATATATAGTCCATCATTGTTTCCATGCCAACATATCTAGAATAACTTTTATTGAAAGATAACTAGAGAAGCTGGACTGTCATTATATTTATGGACACATGATTTTTACAAATTTTTGTTACAGAGCATAGCTGTAAAATGCCAAAGAAAATAAAGTGTGATATAATTTCTATCTTCTTAGATTTTACTTCATGATTGAACATAAATTGGAAACAAAAGTCTCAGTTCTCTTGGTGTTAAAAGATTTTTTTTCAATAAAAATATGAAGCCAACAAATTCAAAGGAGCACCTTATGTATGTCCGTGATACATTAGAAAATGTGAATCTTTGTGAAAAGAAGATTGAATTTTAAAAAGCTTGGATTTTACTAAAACTTGGATTTGCCCCAATACAAAAATCTTACCTTGAAGCATTTGAAAAGAAGCCCCACATGGCCAAAAAGATCTCATTGAAATCATGTGTTCTGTTTTGTGAGTTGGAGCAGGAAAATGTTAATGAAACAGTGTCCTTGTCAAATAATGTTCCTGACTTCCCAAAGCAGGTCATGAATTATAGGCAGCCACGCCATTTGCCTACACCTGAATGAAACCATCCAGAGCTTTCAGTGCAGCAAAATCCTTGGTTTCTTACATAATACACACTGATTTGGTGAGGATCTTTTCAATGTTATAAAAGCTATATTTAAAATAGCAAAATAGTTCTTTGCCAAGAAAAATCTGACTGAAAAAAATTCATGATAATCTTTCAGAGAGCCTGAGGCACAAATCTAATTTTCCTTCTTTGTTAAAGAAAGCAGCTTCACACATCACTGGAATTTGTTGCTCCTAATAGCATTATGCCCTATTATCAAAGATTCTTCCAACATCCCTGAAAAAATTCACATCTATCTCTCTAAAAATCTTTAATATGAACAGATCCAAGTAGAAACTACAGAAGTTCATTGGCATTCAAAAAGATAAGAGTGTAAAGAAGCAATGGAACTGGATTTTAATCCCAGATTGGTCATTTACTAGTTGGGTAATCTTGAACATAAACTTCTCTAATTTCTCTGAGTCTAGAGTTTTGCCATCTGTAAAGAGATAATAATACCTAATGCATGCTAAGGATCAAATATGATAATATATAAATGGATCTAGCAATGTGCCTGATATTCAGTAAATGTTGGGTTGCTTTCAACTGAATAAGCATCTCAAAACCTTTCTTGTTCCTTCTTCTAAGGCTCCAACTCTAAATTTTCCCAGTGGGCAGAAAGCTTTTGTTTCATAGGCCTCATCTCCACTACCTGTGGTACTTCTCGGATTGGCAAAACAAAGTTTCTACTAGAACCTCCTGACAAGAGGATGCCTTTTCTCAAGGTCAGCCTAGGGCTTCCCCCGAAAAAGGCTACCAGATATAACCCCTCTCCCCACTCAGATCAGGGCCCTATTTCCACCCAGAGCCCATCCTATGCTCTTACCTGCTCCCTTATGGTATATAAGAAGACCCAACAACTGAACAAGGCAGAGTTTTTCTCTGAGCTGTGTACGACTGCCTCCTCTGATAAGCAGGGCTACTCCAGCTCTACATCTGCCGTTTTATTTTTTATGTAGTTAGCATCTGATATCTACTAATCTAACTTGTCTATGCATATGGATATTGGGGTTATTACAGCATATAACAATTGTAATATTCATTTGAGCCCTTAATTTACTTTGGTAATTGTTTCAAGGTAATTCCTCACTCCATCTGCAGATTTTACAACTCACCATTTGACTATCGTGTAATTCTGTTATTTTTGACTGTCATTCATTGTGTGTTTCATACTTCATCAAATACTTTCAGATATCTATTTGATCTTCACAAAAATCCTGTGTGGTAGGTAAGCCAGATACTATTAGTCTCTTTTTTTTTTTTTTTGAGATGAGGGACAGAAAGTTTAAGTCAACTGGCTAAAACCATTTGGCAAATTTGTTGACAAATAAACTATAATAGGTCGCAGGTTTTGTGGTTTAAAATCTGTGCCTTTCCCACTGTCATATGCTGTCTCCCAGTGTCACTGAGTAATACCTTTTCTCTAACTGGCAATAGAAATAAGACAAAACAAAAGGAAGCCTCTGAAATCAGCAGCAGGGTATATGTATCAAACCACGTGATTAAAGAAAGCAAAGCTGTACCGAGAAATACTTTCTTTAATTTGTATTTAAAATGTCACATCCTTTATAAAAGCAGAAATGAAAAAACAAATTGTCTTTCACGTTATAAAAATTATACATGGTAATTACAGAAAATGTACATAAGAAAAAGAAAAATCACCTGAGTGTTATTTTGATTGTATTGGATATTTGTTGAGCATTTTGAGTATGTGAAAGAGATGAGGTAATTTATGTTTTTAAACTATCCTTGTGGCTGCCCTGTGGAGAATAGTTGAAAAGCCTGAGAGGCAGAGAGTTAGGGGGTTACTGCAGATCAGGAGAGAGATGAAGGAGGCTCAGAACAGGTAGGAACACGATAGGTGCTAAGATGTCATGTCTAGAACTAGGGTATCCTTTGAAGGTGTAGCTGATGAAGTGGGTGTGGGCTGTGAGCAAAAGACAGAAGTCAAGAATAACTTGTGATTTTGGCTTGAGAAATGAGTGAATGATGCATATCATTTGGTCCAACAGGAAAGAGAAAAAGAGGAGTTAGTTTTGCAGGAAAAAGTTGAGAATTCTGTTTTGGATGTGTTAAGGCTGGTCATTATTAAGGCTGGTCATTCATGTGGCCTGTCCAGTGGGCAGTTGGATATATGAACCTAGAAGGCAGGGGGAGCTGGGAGCACAAGATAGAAATGTGGGTATGTTGTTATTGTACCATACTCTCTCCCTGCACTAATGCAGCTTGAAATTTGTCTCAAATGGTGCATGTGTGGTCCAAATAGCTGAATGATCAGCAGTTATTTCAGTCATCTAAGAAGGTCAGTTTGGATAAACTCATTTAAATTAGTAGCGTGTGTGGCTGAAAGTATCATATTGATAATGCTACACTTGACCAAGCTGGGTAGAGCTTATATGAATCCATTTGCCTTCTTAATAATAATAACTTGTTTATTGATTATTGTAGAAAATTTTTCTAAACATTGCTTGTTCTCACTTGCTTTATTGTTTTTTGTTTTGTTCTCTTTTGTTTTTAGGAATTGAGTACATTCCCATTTCTTTGTGTTTATGAGGCAGAGATAGTTGTTCAGACACATAAAACAATTTTATGCTATTTTTATTTTTCAGTTGTTCATTCTAAATAGTAGCAATTGGATAATCATTAGCCGTCTGGTTTGATAATAATTGAAAATAATTTCTGAATAACTAAGTATTTTTATCTTTGAGTTTGCAGCACTGATGGCTAAATCAACCAGCTATGGGGGAGGGGGTGTCATCTTATGCCTCTCACACTATTCTTGGATTACCAAGAAACCTTCTGATTATAATTTGGCTTCCTATCTCATACCTCAAAAGAATATACTGGTCTGTATGAGAGTTATAATTCTCATTGAAAATTATTACATTGATCTTCTGAAATATAATAAATAAATAGATAGCCAGACTTTTTACAGGAGAAGTCAAGACACAAGAGATATAGTTAGATTTGGAAGACACATAACAAAAGGAAAAAGCTTGAGAGACAATAGACTCAAATGTGGAGCTTCAACATCACCAATTAGAAATAACAACAGAGATTCAACAACTGACAGAGATAGCAGAGAAGAACAGCAGGATGTATAGCAGAAGATAAAAAGAAAAATTAAATATCCTTATCCTTTAACTGGACACCTGCCCCCATAGACACTTGCGCTAAACTTAGGTAATGTCTTTGAAGAAATGGTGCACTTCCATTGTGGGTTAAGAGCTACCTCCCTGTGCCTTATTGGTCCCTGACAGTATCAGGGTGTCAGGAAAAGGGCAAACCAAATGGTGTAGTAGGGTAGCAAAAGAAGTACGGGGAGAAATTGCTATATATGGCACAGCCTAGTGACAAGCTATTCTTTTGATAATACAATACTGTGTGCACAACAATTTTTTCTCATGTGTAGTATATGGCAGGCACCGTGCTAAGTGCTTTACATACATTTTCTCATTTACTCCTCAAGCAATCTTCAGAGATAAGTACCATCACCCTTTTAGGTTAATTGTCTAAATAGTTTATTAAAAAGAAGCACAACAGAGCTGCTTCAGGCAGCCCTTTTTTGAGAACCAATGGTAGAAAATCAACTTGAACAAGCATAAGGGGAAAAGAAAGTTTGATTCCTCTACGCAAAGTGTGTTCACACAGGGTGGTGGTGCGGCTGTTTAGGGGCAACTGGAAGCAGAGCTGCAAAGTTGCAGGATCCTGCCACTCCTCTCTACCCTTCTCACTATGCGGGCTGGCTCCATCCCCTCCTACTCCGAAGTGGTTTCCTCCTCATAGTGGGGAAAAGGGCTGCCAGCAGCTGCTTGCTCATGTCTCCCAACTTCCCCACCCAAGAGAGATGCCCTCTTCCTGAACCTGGACCACTTCAGTGGCCAGAGTGAGCTGCCCCGACTGTCTCTAACTTCTGTGTCAGTCATGGCCCAGAGGGCAAGGGAGCAGCACAGATAGGCCCCGGGGGGATCCTGGTCCTGGAGTCCACCACAGGTATGCACAGGTATGCACTACACCATCCTAAGAGACAAAATCGCTTTCCAGACAAAGCCAAAGGGAAGAAGCAGAACTTTAAAGGAAAAGAAATGGGACCTCATCACCTAACTTCCTAAGTTTACTCCCAGAACGTTCATGATAGATTAATTATGGGTTTGTCTGTTCTGTGTGATACCAGAACCCAGAAAGTAAAACAGTTCAGATTGTTCAGATTCTGATTTATCTTCATTTGTGAAGCAGTACTTCCGCACATGAAAGTCTTCTTTCCCAAATTATCAAGAAATGTGGAATAGAGGTTTTAACCTTTGGGGTTCTAGTCCTCTCAGAATTTGAAGAGTCAGAATCTACTGGCCACTGGGCCAGTGATTAAACTATTATCTCTGAACTTTAAACCCACCAGCTTTGCAGTGCTGAAAACCGCGTTTCTGCTTTGCCAGCTGTCACCTGTCAGGGTCCATCAAAGGGGGGGCGCTTCAGGCAGACAGCAAGACTGGAGGAAGAAGAAGGGTCCTGCTTCCTCCGGTCGGCTTCCTGTCTGCAGGCTTGCAGTTCCTGTGAACACCAGCCCGGCAGTGCCTTTTCAGTCCAGCAATGCCAGTGTGTTTGGGAAGCTTCAGCTGAGTTCTGTGTGAGTAGATTCCGACACTCTCAGAACCAGCCCCAGCACACGCCCTCAGACACCCCCGCAACCAGCTGGCTGGTGTTCCTCCTAAGATGCCCCAGTACCCACAAGCAGCGGCTCCTCAGAAATCTGAGTTTCAGGTGTGTGGGCCCCATCCCCAGGTTTCTAAATGTTAATTATTCCAGCCCCTTTCATGTGTTTTTCAACTCTAAGGGTAACAGTAGCTTCCTGCCATTTTACCTCTATGATCATTTAGAATTCTCGTTTTGCCTTTTCATTTACCTTGTTAACAATTTTAAACTTAGTTAACAATTCTTTATATCAAATTCTTTCTGACAAAATAGCTGGCGTGATTTCTGTCTCCCAAATGGATAGTTATGGACATATTCCCAGAAATTTGCACATATTACATACATACACTCCACATAAAAATTTAATGTGGTCATTGATACACTGAAATTTACCTACAGCCACTTTAGGGACTCCATGAACCCAAACTTAAGACTCTTGGGGCCTGATGCAGGACATGTTCAAAAATGGTTCTTAGAAAATAATTTGAAAGTGCCCTGGGTTCCGGGTATTGGCTACTAACCAGCCCAGTTTCACAAGAAAATGGGTTTATCTGGATTGTGTGCTATTTTGTGTGAGGTGACCTTAGCATATCAAGTGAGATATCACATTAAAAGACTGTATATTCACCAGTAAAAAATGGTTAAAAAACCATGGTCCTAAAGAATTTCATGGTCTTGAGGAACTTATTTTTGATCATAGTCTAGTCTTTAAATAGTTTAAGAGAACTGATTTTTTTTAAAGTCTATTCTTGTAATGTTTTTCAACCTTTATTTTGGCAGGTCCCAATGAATCAAGTTCCCTTGGGCTTAACTAGACTCAAGGTAAAGCTGATATTAAGATCTTCTAGAAAATTATGGGCCAGTGTCATGTAAGAAGTGTCATCTTTTTCCTCAAATAGAGACCTCCAAGATGAAATTCAGATTCCCCAAAAGTGGACAAGATGATCTCCTGGGGCACAAAAAGAACTTCTAGAGCTCCTATTTATACCTACATTTTATCTCATGTTTTTTAAATTTCCATTTTTATGCATGTTTTATGATGTACATCATTTATTAGTTTGATAAAAACATGTAACTATTTTATAAATAAAAATAAATACCTATGCTGCGAGACTATTCTGAAATTTTTTTTAACGATAGGAGTACACTTTAAAAAAATTTTGGAGACCACTGCTCCAATGATAAACAATTGTATGTTTTGGAGCAAGAGTCAGAAAACCTCAGCTGCAGGCCAAATCTGACCATGTATGGCCCTCCAAGAAGAAAAAGAAGAAGAAGAAAATAAAGAAGAATATGTGACAGAGACTGTATACGGCCCACAAAGACTGAAATATTTGCTGTCCTTCCTTTACAGAAAATGTTTGCTGAGTTCTGCTTTGGAATAAGCTCACTCAAAATATATTCAAAATCCTTTGAAAGGGTGAGGGAGATTCCCCTTCTATTATTCTTTGTTAATGAAATTAGTACAAATGAGAAGGCAGAGTGGATGCAAGTTCATAGGTCGGTGCTTGTGGTCCAGCTGTAGATGTTACAGATATCAAAAATAATTATTTAAATGAGGATGAAAAGTCAGGAGCAAGAGCAGCATTGGCAGCTTCTTTAAGGATGACAAAAACTCTTGAGGGGGGCCTCCTGCACTAGCTCAAGGCGTCTCACAAATAAGCTTTATTTTATGAGAAAGAAGCAAATAAGCAATGAGTAAATTGACTCTAGGAGTTTTATATCAATATCTATGACTATAAAATTTCATAATGACTGATGTTTAACAGGTGATTCTGAATCACCAAAATGAGGATAAATTATTTTCACTTTCCTCTCATTAAGGAGTGAGAAATACATTTCAGTTGCATTTATGCCATGAAAATGGATGAAATAAATATTCCTAAATTTACAGGTTAATTTACATCCAAGAAACTAGGCTACCCAGAATGACATGATACCCAACTGACCAATTCTCGATAATATAAAGATGGAAACAGAAGCTTAAAGCCAAAATGCTGAGAGCCAATTCATTGAAGATGCCCCATAGTACCTGTTAATGAAGAAGAGGAAATTAAAATGTACCGTAATTAGGCTACCTATGTTAGGGGTAATAAGGCTTTCCAGTAGGCCTATTATCCGTGATATGTTCATTCTGTTCCATTTTAGAGTTCACCAAATATGCTATTCACAATGCCTGAAATCTGGAAGCTGGGAATATACCTGTCCTTTGACCACTGGATCAAGTAGAATTAGCCTTTTTAAGTTTAAATATAAATGCCTAATAAAAAGTGTACATCAACTGGAATCTGTGACTGCCAGGACAAAAAGTTTTTATTGCTCACTGAAGTACCATATTAGAAAATGAGCAGCTTGAACACGGATCATGTCTATGGCAGATATTGCCAGTTGACTCGCCAGTATCTATCCTACCTTCTTCCTTTTTCACAGAATTTCAATTTTGTTTGGAGCAACTGTGTACCTAACTATAAAAATATTCAATCTCCCAGCTGAGAGTAGCCAAGAAATCAGAATCTGCCAATTATTGCATGGAGGAAGTCCCCGAGAAGGGCATTCCCTCCAGAATAAAAATACAAAGTTTGCACGTAGAAGGCTTTTGGGTCCCTCCACAACTCTTCCTTCCTGTAATGCAGATTTAGGCCTAAGAAAAGAGCAACAATTTGCCACCGTAAATGACGGAAGGCAGAGCAAACCTATCCTCGGCAGCATTAGAGAGGAGCCAGATCAGTTCTAGGATGTCTATTTCTGGCCTTGTTGTCATGCAAGAAAAAAATATTCTATATTTTAAGCTACTGCTGATCAACTTTTCTATTCCTCACAGCCTAAAGCGATCCTAACTTTTACAACATGTTACTATTTGTGTTAGGTATAGTACTATGTGCTTGAAATGTACTCTCTCATTTAATTATTTCAATAGCTCTACAAAGAGGGAAGTATTATTCCTCATTTTACAGGGAGGTTAAATAACTCACCCATGATGACCCAATTAGTACAGAGCCGAACTCATGTTCGAATCCAGATCTGATGGTCTCTATCATTCCTTCCACGGTGCTAACCCCAGGGCACTACACATAGATGATTGCTCAATAACAATTTTTCTCAAGGATATTTGCATAACAGACAGCCTTAGAAGCTAAAGAGAGTGTCACTCTCCTGGTCAGGGAGCAGATTTATTTAGTCACTCCAAGATAATAAAGTCTCTTTGCTTTCTCCAGGGGCAATTTTCTTATATTCCAAAGTAATAAAGATAACGTCTTCCTTGGGAATGAAGATTGGACAGGTTTGCCAACAGCCCCTTATGAGGATGAGGGTTTTCTAAACTCAGGGTTCCTCAGCAGTGACATATACCCTATGTGCACAATATCTACCTGGGCCCACCTCCACAGGACTTGTGAGACATGCAGCTAGTTAGCTTATGTATAAATAGTCTAAATACATTTTGGCTTGCTCTCTCCTTACCAAAGAAATCTGTGGAAGTGTGGAAGTGTTAGAAGTCAAAGCAACAGCTCTCGCTCATAGTCATTGCTGCTTACTCACAGTCTCCTTGACCGCTTGACAATAGGCGGAGGTATTTAGGTAATCCAGTTGAGGTGCCTCCTTTTGACCCAATAAGATGATGTTGAAAGAATCAACAATCTATCATTCAAGTGTCTCACGCTATGTTTTTGAAAGCTATAATTATACCAATGCAGTAATTCTCAACCTTTCAGCATTTTTTACACCCTTTTAAATTCTAGGTTTTTGGCAGCCTACTTGAAGAGACTAAATACCAAAATCATCATCGAAATCAGTAACTATAACTTGGAAATCATTGTTACAATATAACATCTCACGGTTTCCATAAAAGCCTCCCTAGCTGTGGCTTCATTCATTCCCTCGCCTTTCCGCACCGTGTAGCTGTTTGAATAGAGCTGACTCCTGCCCTGACCTTAACCTCTTATATTCTCCCGGTACAAAAGTTTCCACGTGTTCCAATAAGCACATGTTCTTTATTTAATGACAGTTTTATATTAACAAAACTGCATCACACAATCCATGCATTCTACATCACATCTCACGTTTTGAGTGACAGAAAATTCAGTTAGAGCAAAGACAAAACTGTTACACTGTGATAAAAGTTTTGTGTCATATAACTTGGTGAAAGGACGTGGTTACATCTCTGCACAGTGGAGGATTATGGCAGATATTTTTAAATGGCCCTGCCATCAAAGATAGGATACATTTTGGAAAACAGGACATATATATGTGAAACATCTAAGAACACATCTATAAACAATATAATTACAAGAACCAATTAATGCAGTGGGTGTAAGTCTCAGTTCACAATCCAGGTGCACAGAAAACATTGAATGTCTTTATTACCTTTAAATAAATCTAAATCCAACTCAAATTACCCACCCTACTGAGTTTTCCCTCCCTTAAGAATGCACCAAAATTATGTGTGTTATAACACCAAGAATAAGGAGGATCTTCCTAAACCTCCCCTCCCCCAATGCCCCCATCCTAGTTCATTGGTTTTCACTTAATCAATCCTAAAATTCTCATAGTCTTGGCTGAGATTATTCCTCATTTCCAGGGCTCTGCAGATTCCAGGGGCGTGGGGGTCTTTGGTGAGGCTGGGAGGTCCTGTGCCCAAAGTGAAGCCTGTCTTCATAAACCATGCAGTCTTTTTCAAGAAAATTCTCTATCCACTTTAGAGAATTAGTTTCTAAAAAGGAGTGCCAGGGATCAAACCAGCTGTGGCCCAGCAACTTCCCTCCTCTTCCTGTCACGGGCAAGATTCTCTCTCTCTCTCTCACCTGCTGTCCTTCTTTCTCACGTCCTCTCTACTTATCTTTTTTCTTGGACATCTAGTATCATCTCAATTACAACTAACTATTGTGTGGTGTTTACTATGTATTAACATCAGGCACTGTCCTAGTACATTATTATATTTATTCATATAATCCTTATATAACTCTATGAGAGAGAGCACTATTATTATTCCCATTTCACAGCTGAGGAAACTGAGGCATGGAAAGGTGACTTTGTTCAAGGTCACATAACTGGCAAAACCAGCTGATTGCTAGTTTGGGTCTTTAGTAAAGATAAGAGGAGCCGCTAACCTCAAGAAGCTTCTGTTTTTCAACATCGCCCTATTAGCACAATGCGGTGGAAGGTTTTTCACAGAACGTGAACTATATACAAAGGTAGGACATGAATACGTTCTGTTTTCCCCCCTTTTTTTAACCAGAAATTAGGTTCAGCCATATTTGAAATACTATTCTATAAACCTTACAGAGTTGGAGTTTTCTTAGGACAGTTTTTTAACTTAGAATCAGTTTCAATTTTGAATAACGGTGTCAGGCATTAAAGGTTTAACTTAATTATTCAAAAATAAGGAATTTTTCTGAATTTAATAATCAATTTTACCTGGATGCAGGGCAGCTGGGTAGCTATCCTGTGGTGATGAGTTCTACCAATATTAATTTGTGGTTTTGTAGAAGGCAGAGTCAAGAATCTTTAGATCACAAATTCTCACCCTGACCCCAAGGTTTCAGATCCACAGTCCACAGGAAATTTCAAATAACACTCAAGGGAAAAGCAATCTCCTGGATTCCCACAAAGTACTTCTTTAGGGCGTGAGGGCTGCTGCCCTCCTGGACAGAAGAAAGCTGGAAATAATGAAGTGTCTCTCTCTCTCTCTCTCTCTCTCTCTCTCTCTACCTGTGTGTGTATCTGTCTTTCCGAGGAATTTAAAAAGCTAAGGCCAAATCAGCATATTCATAATACCATACTTCCAAAAGGTAAGACTTCTGAGAAATCTAGAATTGGTTCCCATCTAAATGAACATTGTGAAAAATCAAGTCTTATTTTTCTTCTGACAATTCATCCAACATGATCAAACGTGAAAATGATATAAATTTTCTGTGACCTATTATTCTTATTCCTGATAGTTACTATTACGAAATAGCCTTCATTTTTAAAGGGGAAGCACAAAGTCTGATGGGTATCTCAAAAAGAAAAAACAATAGCAATTGATTCACTCTATCACAGCCCATCATGTAACAGCTGAGTCCTGGCACCACCAGCAACAAACAACAAATGTGCCAATGACAGCAAGATGCATTAGGGAGATAAAGCATAGCTTCCTTCATGCCAAAGCACCCATTTGAACAGACGAAGAGAGGACATGAATGAGGCTTGAAGAAGGTGGATGCTGAGACAGCAGTAACGACGCCACAGCACTGGGTGATAATCGAGAATGTTGGTTTCATTCCAAACCCTCTGAGACAGGGCAGCTGCGATGTGTCTTTTGACATTGCCACTTGGAGCCAAGTCATCTTTCTCATTAGGCTCTTTAAGTGCCACCTGGCCATGCTGAGACATCTCCTGCAACACAAAGAAATATTTCAGCGTTCCCCGAGGAAAGTGTGGTAAAAAGCTAAAGAAAGACAATGTTAACACCTTGCAAAACTCTAACCTATCACAGGAGCATTTTCCTTCAGTGTTGTCACAAATTATGGTAGCTACATCTGAAACCCTAAACAAAAATCATAGAATAGTTTGGCATTTCCTCCCTTACATCATTGTTGGGAGAATTATTCCTGTGCTAAGGCTAACTATGCCTGCAACCAAGGTCTGAACGTTGTCTTTTAAACTCAGATCAAGAATTTGGTGGCCGACCTCTCAGTTCCCAGATGTAGGGCAGCCAGAATATGTCTCAATCCATCTCCAATATCTTACTGTAAATCACCCAGAAAACCTCTAAGAAAAGATACCCAGAGCAAAGTTTTGTAAGCTTCTTAGACTACGGAAGATTACTTACAGAGTCCCTGCCCTTCTCTACCTCCTCGGCTACATTAGTTCACTATTCTTGATAAAGGAGAAGAAAATATTAAGATCTGAGATAACACAAGGTTGAGGCAATTGCTGTTAATATATCTACTGACAGTGAAAAGTAAGGAAATGCTAATTATTTAACGATTAGTGATGCTGTCCCCTTAATTAGAAGTGTACCACATTAAGGAAACACTTGACCAAATAATTTCCGGTGTGATTGAGATGATTATCAAGCCTTGCAGTAAGGACCACTTGTGCATAACCTAACGCTAAGGAGATCTTTAAACACAGGCTGGATCCTTGTTATCAAGGCTCCTGTGATTTTAAATCACTTAAGACAGCAGTTCTCATACTGTGGTCTACAGACCTGTTAGGAGTCCTCGAGATCCTTTCAGGGGAATCATCATGTCAAAACTAATTTCATAATAATAAGAAGCTCTTTGGCTTCTTCACTGGGTTGATATTGCACTTGCAGTGCAGAAGACATAGTGAGTAAAACCACTGGCACCTTAGCCTGAATCAGTCACCGCAGTGCTGGGGGCCGGGGAGGAGGGGCCAATTTTACTTAAGGCTGTCTTTGGTGAATCAGTAAAAAAGTATTAATATTGATTTTCTTAAATCTCAACCCTTATATTTATTTCTTTTTTGAATATTTCGTGTGACAAAATATACATGAAGCCCTTCTGCTCCATACCAAAGTACAATAGTCATCTCAAGGCAAAGCAGCTCTGTGATTGTTTGAGTTGTGAAATGAACTAGCTGACCGGACACTTCAGTCAATACACAATGCATCAGTCTGAGGGAGATAACAGGCCCTTCACTCATTCAACTAATATTTCTTGGGCTTAATGTTTTTAGTCTAGATTAGACATCAGCTCTCTTTCAAAGTTGAATGATACATTGACTGGTTTTCAATCATTCTTTTTTGAACAACAGATTTATTGACCCCGAGTTCACAAATCACTGTACAATTCACAAATTCTGCGCAATCCAATGGTTTTTAATATATTCACAGAACTGTGCAAGCATCATCACAATCAATTTTGCCACATTACGATTATCTTAAAAAGAAGCCCCCATACTCATTAGCAGTCACTCCCCATTTCTTCCCAACCTCCTGAGCGCTAGGAAATCACTAATCTACTTTTCTTCGCTATAGATTTGTCTATTCTAGACATTTCATATAAGTGTCATCATATAATGAGTGGTCTTTTGTGATCGGCGTCTTACACTTAGCATGTTTTTTGAGGTTTATCCATATTGCATGTGTCAGTACTCCATTCCTTTTTATTACCAAAAAATATTCCATTATATGGATATGTCACATTTTATTTATCCATGTACGAGTTGGTAGACATTTGGATTGTTTCCATTTGGAGGCTATCATTAACAGTGCTTCTATGTACTTTTGCATACAAGTTTTTGTATGTAATATGTTTTCATTTCTCTTAGGTATATACCTAAGGGTGGAAGTGCTGGGTGATTTGGTAACTCTATGTTTAACCTCTTAAGGAACTGCCAGATTGTTTTCCAAAGCAGCCATACAATCACTCTTCAAAGCTGTAAGTACTAATCTATTCACTCTTTTAGGAAATATTTGTTGAAAACCTAGTATGTCCAATTCTGTGCTAGACATTAGTTATAGAACAGCAAACAAAAGACACAGAGTCTCTCTACCATAATGAAGTGTATAATCTAGCAGGGAAGACAAACAAAATCATAATTTTGGGGATGAGTTCAATGTTAGGGAAAGTACAGGTTCATAGGCGTAGATAAAGGGACTTAAACCACTTCAATGTCTGGTAAGATCTCCCTGAGAAAGAAATGTTTGTACTGAGACCCAAGTAAAGGGATAATCAGAGTTAACTTGACAAAGGGGAAAGCGTCATACAAAGGAACAAACTCGTGTAATAGCCTGGAAGTAAGAGGGTCCATGTTCTGTTTGAGGGAACAAGAGAAATTCAATGTGACTGGAAACTGTACAGAATGTAAGGTGAAAAAGGGCAAAAATTAAGCCAAGTGCAGCAGCACATGCCTGGGGTCCCAGCTAATTGGGAGGCTGAGGTGAGGTGGATTGTTTGAGCCCAGAAGGAGTTCAAGTCCAGCATGGGCAACATAGCAAGACCCTATCTCTTAAAAAAAATGAGGGCAAAAATTGAGTCTGGAGAAATAGACAGCGGCCATTGAAGGGCTTGTAATAAGGTAGTTACACTATTTGATTTGTATTCTAAAAGAATACACTTTTTTGTATCTAGAGAATGGATTGCAAGGAAGCAAAACTAGAAGCTTGCAACCAGCCCAGAGTTTATAGGCAAAGACAGTCCAGAAGTTATGGTGGCCCGGACTACAGAGATAGTACAGTGGTGGATCTGAAGGGAATCGAGAAATGCTCAGAGAGAGAATCAATAGGACTTGGTGACTGACTGCATGTGGAGGACAAGAAAAAGGAAAGGATCAAAATAGATTTTCTATTCAGGTACTGGGTTAATGCTCAGGCCATTTACCAAGCCCAGGCCACAGGGAATATGACAAATGGTGGTCCATAGGAGTATTTCCTGTGCACTCACTAATGCAAGACATTAGAAGTGTGAATATAAAATAAGGATGTTACGGGCAGAATAACGTCCCTCCTCAAATCATGCCTGCATTCTAATCCCTGAAACCTGCAAATAAGTTACCTTACATGGTGTGAAGAAAAGAGGTAACATAGCAGTCTTAAACTGCCTTCCTGGAAAAGGCCTACTTATAGGTTTGGCCCTTGGATAGTATCTAGAAATTTAGACTTTGTAGGTTTCTCACCTTTAACTGAGAAGAGCAGCTCACTACACCTAAAATAGTTGTGCAAAAAATACAGTATATATTGAACACCTGTTTTGCTTCTGGGAGTCTGGAATTTTGGTACATGGTAGGTAGAGAATGCCTATATGACCAGTCCCAGTAAGAACACTGGGCACAAAGTCTCTAAGGAGTTGCTCAAGTTAATAACATTTTACATGTGTTGTCACAACTCCTTGCTAGGGGAATTAAGCACATGCTGGGAGACTCAACAGAGAGAAGACACTTTAAACCTTGTACTTGATTTCTTCCAGACTTTGCCCATGTGCCTTTCCTCCTGGTTGACTTTGCTTTGTATTTTTTTTTTTTTGCCATAATAAATTATAGCTATGAGAATGACTACATGCTGAATCTTGCGAGTCCTCCTAACAAAGAATTAAACTTAAGAGTGGGCTTGGACTGTGGTCCCCAACCCCCAGACTGTGGACCAGTACTGGTCCATGGCCTGTTAGAAACTGGGCCACACGGCAGGAAGTGAGTGGTGGGTGAGGGAGCCAAGCTTCATCTGTATTATAGCAGCTCCCCATTGCTCACATTACTGCCTGAGCTCCGCCTCCTGTCAGATTAGTGGTGGCATTAGATTCTGCATTATGGTGAGTTGTGTAGTTATTTCATTATATGTTACAATGTAATAATAATAGAAATAACATGCACACTAAATACAACATGATTGTTTTTTTGTTTGTTTGTTTGTTTGTTTTCTTTCTTTTTTTGTTAGTTCTCTCTTTGGAACTGATAAATATAACATGCTTGAATCATTCTGAAACCATCCACCCTTTTCCCCCAGTTGGTGGAAAAATTGTCTTCCATGAAACTGGTCCCTGGTGCCAAAAAGGTTGGAGACCACTTGTCTTGGGGACTCCCAACACACAGCAAAAGGGAATTTGCAGATGTGATTAAGTTAAGAGACTGGAGATGGGCAGATTATCTTGGATTATCTGGGTGTGCCAAATGTAACACAAGCAAAAGTCAGAATGATGTGACTGCTGATTTTGAAGATGGAGAAATGTGCCATGAACCAAGGAATGTAGGTTGCCTTTAGAAGCTGGAAAAGGCAAGGAAATGGATTCTTCGCTTAGCCTCCAGAGGGAATCCTGCTGACACACTCATATTAGGTTAGTGAATCCCATTTTGAACTTCTGACCTCCAGAAGTAAGCTAGTAAATTTGTGTTGTTTTAAGCCACTAATTTTGTGGTGATTTTTTTATAGCAGCAATAGGAAACTATTAATAATATAGATGCTCTCAAGGATCATGAAATTTAGTGGGTAAGACAAATACAAAAACATACAGGACTTTCCAAAGATTTCAACTACAAATTTGGACTATTATGTACTTTTCATTTAACCACAACTATTCTCTTTTCCAAGAATAGTGACAATATTTATGAATAATCAGAAAGTAAATTTCAAAGGACAGCTTACTGTTTGAGAGAAATAGTGCAAAACTGGCTATTTGACATTTTCCTCCTCTTATCATACATGACAACTCTGTCCTATATGTAAGGCTAAATGACAAACCAGTTTACCAAATCATGAGCCAGAAAACATAATATACCTCTTTAATGACGTCTTTAAGCATTTTTGGGGAGTAGGAAAAAAACCCTACTTGGCAGTTTATCAGATTAGAAAACTCTGGTAGGTTTTCCCGATACAAACTAGAAAGTAACATGATGTTAATTATTGTAAGACAGAGGTAATTAATGGACTGGTCAATAATACATATAAAACAAGGTTTCCACTATCAAGAAAACAGGTATCTGCTTGATGGAAAGGCAAAGTTAGACAATTCAACCGCCTTTAATTTCACAGTCTGTGATTCTTCATAAAACTTTTAAAGATCAATTATGTCCTATCAATGTTAGATCCAAGCTAAACTAAGTGATTTATGTACGAATACCCTCACACATGGTCCAACTGTTGATTGAGTAACTTGTCTTTATTAACTATGAATTCAAGAGATTATTTGGGGAAGCAATTTATACTGATGACTTTCACTAGCTTTTTAATTCACCTCCACTTTCAGTTTTAGAAATATACCCTTTAAATAACTACAGGACAAAAGATATTGCTTTTATTTTAGAACTAAATTAAACATAGTAGTTTAATGGAGTGATTCAGATGTGTCCGTAAGATTTAGGTGATATTATGTTTAATCCAGCTTTTCAAAATAAGAATTTTCTTTCTTTTTTTTTTTTTTTTTTTTTTGAGACAGAGTCTCACTCTGTTGCCTGGGCTAGAGTGCCATGGCATCAGCCTAGCTCACAGCAACCTCAAACTCCTGGGCTCAGGCGATCCTCCTGCCTCAGCCTCCCGAGTAGCTGGGACTACAGGCATGCGCCACCATGCCCGGCTAATTTTTTTTTTCAATGTATATTTTTAGCTGTCCAAATCATTTCTTTCTATTTTTAGTAGAGATGGGGTCTCGCTCTTGCTCAGGCTGGTCTCGAACTCCTGAGCTCAAACAATCCGCCCGCCTCAGCCTCCCAGAGTGCTAGGATTATAGGCGTGAGCCACCACAACTGGCCCAAGATAAGAACTTTCAGTGGTGCTGGATAGCAATGAAAATTCTAGTCCGTGAGAGTTGGCTTCATTTATTCATTCTACGAACACTTGTACAGCATTTACTATTAGTTTGAAGACACAGTGTGAGGCACGGGTTAATAAAGAACAGCCTCTGATCTCAAGGAGCTCATAGTCTAATTGTGGAAATTGACACATAAACAGATAAGTATTAAAATAGGATGAAAAAATACAGCGGTAGAAACAGAGAGGCACCTAACCCAGCCTGAGGGTATTGGGAAAACACCCGGGTGTCAGGGACACCTGGTATGAGCCTTAACAACTGAGCAGGAGTTAGGTAGGCTCCAGTAGATGGAACTAAATCAGTAGAGACAAAAAAGGATTTTTGTGAGAGGTGAGAGGTGCGGATCCTGTTTCAGTCTTCTACATGTGGCTATCCAATTTTCCCAGCACCATTTATTGAATAAGGATTCTTTTCCCCAGTGTATGTTTTTGTAGAGCTACCATTTGATCCAGCAATCCCATTACTGGGCATCTTCCCAAAGGAAAAAAAGACATTCTATAAAAAAGACTGCACTAAAATGTTTGTAGCAGCACAATTCACAATTGCAAAGATAATGGAAACAACCCAAGTGCCCATCAATACATAAGTGGATTAATAAAATGTGGTGCATGTATACCTACTACTCAGCCACAAAAAACAGTGGTGATCTAACACCTCTTATATTATGCTGGATGGAGCTGGAGCCCATTCTACTAAGTGAAGTATCACAAGAATGGAAAAACAAGCACCACATGTACTCACCATTAAATTGGTACTAACTGATCAACACTTACGTGCACATATGATAGTAACGTTCATCGGTGTCAGGCAGGTGGGAGGGGGAAGGAGGGGATGGGTATATTCACACCTAATGGGTGCAGTGCACAGTGTCTGGGGGATGGGCACCCTTGTAGCTCTGACCTCTGACTCAGGTAGAGAAAAGGCAACATATGTAACCTTAAACATTTGTACCCCTGTAATATTCTGAAATTTTAAGAAAGACAAAAATGGAATAAAAACACCTAGTGTGTTCAGGGAACCACAAGCTGCTGAAGGGTGGATCATTTATCTGGTGACTCTGGATCTAAATTTGCTTTGCCTCACAAATTATGCAGTAATTAATGAGTAATAGCTGAAGTGTTGTAACAGCACACACATAATTGGGAAAAAATATTTAAAATTGATTTCTGTTTTAATAATATTATACCATTTTTGATTGGTCTTCTACACCCCTGCACCACCCAATCCACTAAAAACACTTAACATTTGGAGTGAGTTTAACACTTTCCCCAATTTTTATTGCCATTTTTTTTACTGTATTCTGAGTGGTTTTAGTTAAATGTTTAGTCAAAGAGAAGCTTGTCTTATTTTTCTACGCATCTTAACAATCTTAAACTCACTGAAAAGAAAAATCCCTTGGGAATAATATTAATTCCAAGAAGAATCTGGAAAAATGCCGACACACAGCCAAACACACCAATAGCATTACTAAATCTTTATTGTCCCCCAGCTCCTCCTGTCATCCTGAGCTGTAAATGAGTTGAAATGTATCTGCAAAATCCATCCTGTGGAGACAATCAGATTTGTAGGAATGTACTCCTGGAGCACACTGCAGCAATAATAAACTTACTCACATATCACCCCAGAATACCTAGAATTTAAAGGAAAACCCAGAGATTCACGTAATAACTGGAATCAATAATCCTACCATGAAAAATGGTGATAATAGGTCTATAACTAGCTTATGAATGAATATATAAATAGAATAAATGGAATTAATTATATGCCTTCCTATCATTTATATTGCTACTAACCCATGAAGGAAGAAAAGAAAATCATATCACGATTCAGTACTTGCTTCATTAAAGTGGAAAGTACAACATTAAGAACAATGCAGGCATAGAATTTAAAGCAATTATGCTTTGCAAAATCTCAGAATGCTTTCAGTTTCTTCAATTTATCTGAGGAAAATATGCTAGGCAAACTGGACTATCTCAGTTTTTCAGGTGCAACTCCTCTATCAGAATATATTTTAAGAAAGAAAAGCCTAGAAATATTTAAAAAAAAAAAAAAAAGAATTCTCTTTTTGTGCTAAGGTGTGATTCCCGGCTAAATGTAAACCCAGCAAGTCAAAGCTTCCATCTCACAATTACAATCGCATCAATTAAATATATCTACTGTTCAACGATTCAGTCTTTTGCTAAGGCTAAAATAAGTTGCTAAGGATTACATAGAGACAGAACCTTAGATATAAAAGTATGACAAATTTTATTTTGCTTATTCAGTAGCCACCAGAAGGGAGAGGGAAGGAAGGAAGGAAGGAAAGAAGGAAAAGAGAGAGAGAGAGAGGGAAGGGGGGAGAGAGAGAGAGAGAAAGAAAGAAGGAAGGAAGGAAGGGAGCGAGGGAGAAAAGGAAAAACAATTGATCAGCTGTTCTGTGTCAAACATTGAACAAGATCCTGGGAATATGAAATGCTGTGTGAAAAGTGTTATAAGAGAAATATGACCAAAGAACTGGGAGTTGTGGAGACAGCTCCCTGGGAAATGTGGAGACAGCCTTGCAGAAGAAGAATTTGAACTAAGCCTTGACAGAGGAAGTTCACCAAACAAAGATGAAGAGAAAGGGCATCTCAGGCCACAGGCACCGAAGCATGGAAAGACGTGGGAGTAGGCAGGGAATTCTGAGCAGCTCTGTGTTGCTAGGGCACAAGTGCACAAGTGCAAATGCTGGAAGATGAGAGAATAGTTAGGACCACGTCGGGAAGGGTTATGTGCTGTACTGAAAGTAAGCCGGAAACAGGATGCAGAAAAGTGTGAGTAGAAAGACAACGCTGGAGCCATGTGATAACGTGGAAGCCTGGACACACCCAAGAGGCTGCTGTCCCTGTGCCATGAGAGCCTGCACTAAGGCAGTGGAAATGCAGAAAAGGAAATGGACCTGAGACACATATCACAGACAAAATAAACAGGAATTGGCAACTGAATAGATACAGAGAGATGACAAATTGACTAATATGGAAGCTTAGGATAATGCTATTTAATAGAGAAAGGGAATACAGAATAAAAGGGAAGGTTTACAGGGAAAGATAACAACTTCAGTATTTTCCTATGTTGGGTACACACAGCTGACAAGACTTCCAAGCCAAGGGGCTTAGAGTACAATTTGGAGTTGGGACTGCAGAGCAGAGGAACGGAATACAAGCGATGATCAGATGTATGAGAGGCTAAAGTCTTTGAGTCTTTGAGGACAGGATCTGTCTTTGGCTTTCACCTCCCTATCCTCAGTGCCTTACACACTGTCTACCGTAGGGTAGGCCCTCGGTAAACACTTGCTGTTTAATTATTTTTCTGTAGGAATAAGCATAAAAGAAAAAGATAAGGCACTAAGAATAGGATTTTATAAATATAATTGGGGCACAACTATGTTTAAGGGACAGCAATGAGCAGAGGTTCCAAAAATGGAGAATGAGAAAATAGCAAGTCAGAGATCTGGGAAAGAGAGACACCTTAGAAGCTTGGAGAGCACAGTAATGTGTAGGGAAGAAACTAAGAGATCCAGTGTATGTGCTGGTAGCAAATTACAAAGAAGAAAGCCTACACCAAAATGCAAATTAATTCATTCCTGGAACATATAACCTAAGTGGGCATATCATGTGCTATAAACTAACTTTAAGGACGACAAAATTTTAATCTGGTAATTATTTAACATTTACATTTGCAAATTTCTCAACAATATTTTTTGATATCTAGCACTATAGTCATGCAGAGACCGTTTCATTTCATCCCAATTAGCTAATAAGATAAGGGGACCTGGAGAGACATGTGATGTGCTACATTTCCCACAAAATAGAAATCTCACAAAATTGAAAACACCATTGTTAGACAATTTGTTATGTATCTTTTCATTACATCACTTTTCAGTGACAAGAGTCTTTTGTCCTAAGGTCTTGTAAAGGGTATCAGAGAACCACCCCCACCCCTTCTCCCTGTTAATGTAAGTACCCCTAACTTGAGAATTTCCCAATACCTCCTCCTCTGAGAATGCGCTTGGGATGCTTTCTACTCACATGTGTTTCTCATCCCCAAGGGGGCCATAGCATTGGTTGGAAATACTTCTTCAAAGGGCAGTATCTTTGGCCAGAAACTAAACTCAATCAAATAAGTATCTAGAGAAAATAAAAGACACTTAGCAGGCATCTGCAAGGAACTATAGCTTCAAGAGTCATAAAAACAACTTTGAAAATCCGTAAAGATCATCTAGTGCCAAAGGTCCCAAGTCTCACTCTTTATCAGAATCATCTGAAGAGTTATTTAATTATCTATTGGTGCTTCCCAACTTTTCCTACCCTTCCTGCATCAGATCGTAAGGAGCCCCCCAAAAAGGTGCTCATGGCTAGGGTACCTGGCCTGGGGGCACTGGCCTCCTGAGGACTGAAGGGATCAATATCTCCAGCCTCACCTGTAGCTCTGTCCAGTGAAGGGTTAATTTAGCAGGCCCAGTTGCTCAAACACTGTATTTTCCAAAAAAAAAAAAAAAAAAAAAAGGAACTGGCCTTTGACTGGCTCCAGGGTGATAACCTCTGAACCCTTGGAATATTCTGCCTGATAAGAGTGTTTCTGTATGCCCATGCCCTGGGCCATGTTGTATCAGTTTGATCTCTGTGGGCTGGAGACTGACTAGCTAAGGTCACTCAAGTGCTGAGTGCCTGTGTGATTGACCCCCAGTAAAAACCCTAGACATCAAAGCTTGGGTGAGTTTATCTGGTTGGCAATACTTTGCACATGCTGTCACACATTGTAGTTGGAAAAATTAAATGCATTCCCATGCAACTCCAACTGAGAGGGAACACTTGGAAGCTTGCATCTGGTTTCTCCCGGACTTTGCCCTATGCACCTTTTTACTTTGCTGATGTTAATTTGTATCCTTTCACAACAAACTGTAACCATGAGTATGACAGCTTTCTTGAGTCCTGTGGGTCCTTCTAGTGAATCACAGAGCCCGAGAGTAGTCCCGGGGACACCTGTAAGAGAGAAGAAGTAGATCTTTTCCTCACCCATCATGAGGTTCATGTTGGTGGTACATATAATAAAAGATAGGTTGACAAGATAAAAGCATATAAATTTATTTAGTATAAGTTTTACATGACATAAGAGCATTCAGGGAAAATAGTGTATTTTTATGCTTAGGTTTGATAAAGAGTGAACAGTTGTGTAACAAGTGTGTTTGAACAAAAACGGATACGATTTAATGGTAAATAACTGGGAGGAATTTAACAATTCCATTTGTTCAGATTCTTCTTGGCATGTCTGTGTCTTTGTGCCTTTCCTCTAGGTATAGGGCAGGATACCTGTCACCTAAGGGTCATTAGGAGAGAAGGGAGGGACAAGGTCAGAGAATGATCTTCCTAGATTTTATGGCCTGCTTCATGGAGGAACGGCAGGAGGTCAGAGAGACCTTCCTGCTTCTGCTGTTTTCTCAAATGCCAAGGTACGCTATTTTGGGGTACAGTATCCTGAATCCCATCACCCCCAACAAGCCCATTCATGGCACACTACACTATACCTATTGGAATGTTCTAGTCTGCATTATGGGGCTTTCTCAAAGCTCACTGAATCAAAACATCTATCCAGTAATCTTTATACTTTACACATTCCCTGAGTTAATTTAACACAGCCAGTGAGTCCACTAGTTTTAGAACAGGCTTTCAGGAGCTTCTGATCTAACCAACCAGCCATCTGATGCTTAAAATAAATTCAAAAAAAATCCCTGTCATTTGGTTTGTAAATTTCTAGGCTTGAGAAATTCACAACTTCCCAAGACAGTCCTCTTTAATATTTAAGTGGTTCACATTGTTGGAAAATTTTCCTTATGTTTAAGTAAAATATCTCCATAGGACTTCTAGTCTTGGCCCTTAATTACATGCACCGAGGCCTTGCTGAGTAAATCTTACCTGCCTTCCACCTAACAGTCCAAACACTGCAGCTTTCTTGTTTCTCCAGAGTCTTCTCTTGTCTTATCATCCAGAGTTTCTTTAACAGATCTCAGCAGGCTATTGGGAAAGGAGCTTTCTGGTGATCATCTATATTAAGACCCTCAAGACAATAACCACAACGAAATATAAGGATGTATTAATAATATAGTTATTAATCAGGGGAAGAGGCCATTATTTTTAAGGAATACAATCTTTATGCTAAAGCTTTATTTTTATAGTTATAATACTGCATCAAATATGGATGTTTAACAAGATGAAAAACCTATCATACATTAAATATGTAGACACACTGACATCACAAAAGCATACAGATTTAAGGGAAGATAAACGATGGCGGTGGTGGTGTTTGTTCATTTGATGTCTTGTATAGATATAAACTTACAGGGTCTATTAAAAATAGCATAAACTCTGGGGAATGATATCAGGTAGGTAGATGGGGAGAGGATGTATTTCCTGGGAAGAAGAATGGCTTTTCTGACTGGTGAACTTTGAAGAAAGTGCTAAACCAGCATAGTCCAGCACTTTCTGAGTTCTCTTTCCTAGATGCCTGCCTGCAGACAGGGTGCATTTTATTTTGCTGTCTACCATACAGTGAGTCGCTGTCTCTGAGGAGTGGCCTGTGATCGTCCAGCTGTTCCAGTGACAAGGCAGCTAATTTCATAGAAGTCAGTGGCAAAGTATTAAAAAATGCATGCAGCCACACATCACTAATGCTGTCTCGGCCCCTCTAGACTAGACAGAAGTAATTTCTTCTTCTCTATTATTTGTTTAGAGCCTTCAACTTACCTCCTGCTAAATTTCATTTTCATTTCACCTGTATATATGTATGTTGTAAGTTCTTTGAAGGGAAGGACCTAGGTTTTATACTTCTCCTTTTTGTCCCTTGGCTGTTTTCATAGAGCCATACACAGAAGAGGAGATCAATAATTGTGAATAGCTGAGCAGTCCTTCCAAACAGCTTGGACATCCACAATTGAAATGGTTTGTGAGTCACATTAATCTCACAGTCTACAAATAACTAACCTCTCCCCTCTTCCAATTTGATCCATGGCAGGATCCAAAGCTTATTGCTGTGAATTTCTGCCTCTCTACAGGGCTGCTCTGCTACTTTAAGTTAGGTGCCAGTGTGCCCTTGAAGCATTTCTTCTGTCCATTTCACATACAATTACATCCCTTCAATTCGCCACACACCAAGGGCCCTGGCATCCTGGTGTCATCCATTCTCATTGCATTATTGGCCAAGCATCGTGGAATTGTGATAAGCTTGGCTTGAATGCCTATGGAAAACCTCTGTTTCCCAACCTCTTTACTGAAGACCATTTGATGTGAAATAAAGCAAGCAGGTGTGGCGATGAACTCTTTCCTAAAGCCAATAGAACATTGGCTGCTAAGAGGTCCAAATGTCACACCCATACCATAAATAGAGCAAATTTTGCTTTGTTGACCTTTGCATTCTTTAAAGGCTGAGCTCTCTTCTCTGCTATAAAATCTCTGTTAGAAAATTGCCTCTTGGAGACAACTATAAAATCAAGTGTTTCTGTGCAGTGTGGAGCCTAGGAGGGAAGTGTTAAAAAATCCCAACTCTTTTATTTCTCCTAAAATGTTCCTAATATTCTCCGTAGTTTGTTCAGGAAGGGCAATTGGGCATAGAGCTTTCCTGCTGAACTGCAAAGGCATCAGGATGCAGTGTATAATTTAGGATGTCTAATAAAGCTGACTAGCAAAGAAGCTAATGGAGACTTGGGGTTAAATTAGCCAGCTGGAATCAGAAACATCAGGATCTGGAGGCAAAGTAAACATTCAAGTTTGGGATGCAGATTGAGGATGATACAGAACATAGGTTCACAAGAGCACAGTTCATTGGCCCCCAGGAAGTCAGGATCATCAGAGACCAGTGTCAGAAAGGGCAGTCTCTTCTTCGGGCTCAGAGCCCGGAAGGAAAAGGCAAACCAGCAAGGATGCTTCTCTCAATCTGACCGCTTAAGCTAGTTAAAGCTAGTCTAAAATACCAACACCAACATTTACCTAGCAGTGCTTCTCAAATGTTTAATATAAATAGATATTTTCTTGAAATTCAGATTCTGATGCAGTTGGGGAGGAGGGTGGCCAGGAATCTGCATTTCTAATAAGCTTCAAGGTGATAGTGATATCGCTGGTCTACAGACCACACTTTGACTAGCACCTCCTATGTGCCAGATACTGCTTTAAGTTGTCTGCATAGATTTACTCTTTTAATCCTCATTATAGTTACCGTCATCACCTTTCTCATCTCAGAGGGAACCAAGAGGTTACGAATGTGCCCAAATTCTCATTGTTGGTAAACAGCAGTGCAGGCTTTGAGCCCAGGGAGCTCATGTTGTCACCAAGCTGTACTGCTCTTCCTAAGCTATGTGGTCTGTGTTGCTCCTCAGATTTGTATAATAACTAGTGCTAAGCTGAATCTGGATGTCCTGGCAGAGTTAAATCACTGTAGCCATCAATGATTTAGTGTCCAACCTAATTCAACAAGAAGAACAAGTGACTCTAATAATATTTACTCAGTGGAATAAGAGAGTCGTATGATCTGCAGTGTGCCTGCTACAGCCTCCTTGCACAAAGGGTTTGTGTGTGCATATACGTTCATTCATCATTTATATATTGTATCATTTCCTATCTGAATCTGTCCCTGAGAAGTGAAAATAGACAGCAGATTAGCACAATGAACAATACACATGGATTTGCTCTCATTTTTTTTTTCCCATAAGGGAATCTGGCTCAACTTCCTCCTCAAGACTTTGTATCTTACCAGCCTCTGTGTTCCTACAGTTTTGCTTGTCTTTGTGAGGCAAAGAAATGCTGGCATCTCCTGTGGATTAAAATAACTGTAAAAACCCTGATTTGAAAGGGCCTCTGGGCCTGCTGCCTGGCTGCTCCAGGCAGCTAAAGATTTGAATTCTATTGAATTACAATCTACTGCAGTGGGAGTCGTCGGTGGGGAGGAAGGGAGGGAGTGCCAGGCTGGCCGCCTGATAGCGCTGCTGCCGGGAGCCTCTGCAGTGAGTATCCCAGCAGCTCTCCAGCCCTTGGCAGCAGCTACAGCAACCCGTAGGGAAGGGCTTGGTCTCCGAAATGGCGACTCTCATCAAGGAGGTTCAGCTATCTTCATGCATTCCCAAATGCCCCAGAGAGACTCATCTGAGTCAAACATATGCGTGGAGACAGAGGGACAGAGTGGGACTGCGATAAGCAGGGGAATGACTGTTTGCATGCTACCCTGGAGAGGGAGAGTAAGAGATGAATAAAATACTCCCTTATAAACAAGTGAAAACAAAAAGTCTCCCCACTGCCCCCAGTGAGAATATTCCCCTCTTTAATAGTTATTGGATTTAGTTCTGATGAATTTCCATCGTGGGCACAAAGTAATAACAAGTAGAATAGGCAGAAAGTTTCAGGGTGGAAAATGGCAGGTGATCTCAGTCAATGTTAATGACAAGCAAATGTGTAATGATTTGCCTTTTTCTGTGATCCTATCAATTGCATAAGAAGGAAAGCGACTTTCCCATGTGATTTTTTTTTAAAGACATTTGTATGTTTGAGGTAATTGAAACTACTGTCTGTATATAATATCAGCCTATGAAGTATATTATTTTAAAAAAATTGTTTTTGATGTATATTATCATAAAGCTTAGAGAACATCCAATCTTCACCTCTGCCAAATGTTAAGAGAATGTACTTTTTTATTACATGTAAATATATATATGCGTGTGTGTGTTTAGATAACGTAAATGTTAGGTTTCAGTCTGAAATGTCAGTTCTTGGCACACTCATGGTCAAAGAATGACCAGACATGCCAAAGTTAGGCAAGCACGAAAATGAGGAGAGAAAGATAGGATTACAGGGCAAGAGCAAGATACAGGTTTACAGAACATAGTACTTACACCACAGATGACAACCGGACCCCTTGTTGCAGCAAAGTGAGAGCCAAAGGAAGGGCCCGGAGAGAGTTTGGCTATGGTCTGTGTCTTATTTTATAGTGCCTGGATAGGGACCTCCCTCGTGGTTCGAGGTCACCATGGACCCGCGTTGATTGGACAGTTGAGAGTCACATGACCCGAGTCTCAACTACACATGCAGGTTGTTCTAGGTCAATTCCTGACTCCATGGTACCTAAGCCACTTGGCCTGTGGGCTGGAGAGTCCTCTGCATTCTTTTGCTGCTGGCCTACCAAGTTCTGATTGGCAGATTTATAGGGTATTCCCTCCTCCCCCAGGTATGGAGAATTAGGATGGGGCAGGACCAAGATGGGGCAACAGCACCCACTTCTGTCCCTAGGAGACTCAGAATCCCTCACTATCTACCTAACACAAATTTTTCCAATTAGCTGCAAGTTTAAAATGTAATCAAATTTTTACCTGGTTTTCTTTTAAAATTTTGTTTCCATTTTGATTCATTAACCAAAGTAGCAGGATATCAACTATTAAACTTACAAATTAATTCAGATGTGCAGAGAAAATGTAATTTCTTGATTTGTCTATAACTAATCAGCCTTCCTCCCAAGATGGTTAGCAAGAAAAAAATTACCTAAATGTACAATCTGTTTGCTTGAGGTCTGATCCTATGGTTTGAATAGTACCTTGAAGTATTCTCAGTTTCTTTTGGATAAAAGTGCTTTTCAGAGGCTTTCCCTCTCTCTGGTTCTCTCCTTGAGTTTGTCTCTAGGTGTTTGGGAGTAAAGAGGAACATGGAATGGCTTGGCTTTGGAGCTAGATGTGGTCCTTGGATCTACACTGAGTCTTTTATCACTATCTGGCCCCTCCCAGTGTCAAGGACTGTAACCCCTCCCTCTCTGGAAATTGTTGACCCTTCTGTCATTTAAAGCTGAAGTCTATGATAGGTGTAAGGTATAATTTGCTTTCTCTTGACTAGGTCAAGGCCTGATAGTATTTCTTGGGTGATTCAGCCTCACACCAGTTGGTCACACCACTGGTGGTGTAGACTTCTTTGAGGTCCAAGGTGGACCTCCCATTTGGCCCCTACTCAGAGGGTCCACACTATAGACGTGGCCCACACTCAGATGATCCCTCCTTGCCCAAGCATGTTTCTTCACTAGACTCTCAGTTACTTCTGTATCCAGCTATGCCGTAGAAAACCCAAGAGTAAATTGGGAAATCTAAGCTTGAGAAATTGAAATCTCCAGAGTCCATCAGAAAAACCCAAAGAGGAGAATTGAGGTATATGCCTGATAACTCTCACGTTTCTTTTACTTTTCTCTTCTACAAATCTCCCTGAGTTTTGCTTTTAAAAAATGTTCCCTAGCCTTACCCTTCCCACCATCAAGCAGCAAGGCTTGTAGGTTTTCTTATCATTGGTGAAAATGTTAAACCGTGACATTGTTAAAATAAAATTTTTTCAGTTGTGACAAGTGTTAAACTGAGAATTCTATGTATAGGTCTTTCATATTTGGTTATTACATATTTTGTAACAAGAGATAAAAATTTTTTAAATAGTTTCTTTCTGGATCTTAAGACTTCTAAAAAATCCCATTTTATGTATTAAAAGTTAACCATTAACTTATTTCTTCTCTTTCCATTCTCTCTGTAGCAAACACTACACTCTTTACCTGGACAACTGGGCCTTGGGCTAACTTGGGAGAAGGACTAGTCCTCGGAAAGGTACAAGAAAAGAGCATATTAATAAAATATAAAAATATCCCATTAATAGCTCAAGACAAATTCAGATTGCATTTGAAAACCATTGGTCTTATATTCTACCTCTCTACTGTCTTACATTATTATTAGCTTATTAAATTCAAAATACATCCATTACTAGCCACTTGGTAGGGAATGATGCAGCTAAAAGAAAGATCAGAAGAAGAGAAAGTTTTTTCAGAGAAATCAAAGGTAATCTTTGTCTTTGGGGGCTTTTCTATTATATGGAATAAAAATAATGTGAACAGGGATCTTCCGACACTACCCAAAAAACCACAGGAGAGAGAGCTGCTGAGGACCAATGTGGCTACCAGAAAATTTAAAATGGCATAGAGCCATTTGCAGTTCACAATCCCCCTCCCCTACACCTTCTTAGATTGAGTCTCTAATAAAAGGCGGAAGCTTCCCTGCTCTACTTCCAGCTAGGGAGGATGGAGACAGCACCCTTCTACTTCTCTTTAACTAGAGGCAACTTTCCTCCAGTTCTGTAAAACATCAGGACCAAGACCATGAAAGCAGTGAAATTCTCAGTGTACCTTGTAGAATCACTCTTTTTTGGAGCTTTGTCATTGTGGTGGTTTTTAAAAAAAAAAAAAAAAAAAAAAAAACCATAGCAGAAAATAATATCACTTTAAATAATCTAGCATCCTAACCACAAAGCTGAATTATTAGAAGCTTCTGGTTTGCCTGCAAGAGCCAATTCACATTAAGCTGCTGAAGAGTATAACAGAGACTCATGGGACCCATGATATCCTTCACTTTTCTTCTGGGCAATCAACTAAAGTATACTTTCAGCTCTCTTGCAGTTAGGCGAAGACCATATGACTAATTTCTGGCCAACAGAATGAGTGGAAGTAATACATACTACTTCTTTGTCTGAATCATGAATTTATCCCACATAAGACTAATCCAGTGGTCAGAAAACTATAGCTGGCAGCTTAACCTAGCCTACCATGATTTTTTGAAAATAAAGTTTTATTAGAACAAAGCTTCAGCTATAGCTGCTTCTCCATTGGAACTGCAAATTTGAGTGATTGCAACAAAACCATGTGACTTGCAAAATCAAAAATATGTAACCTGGCCCTTTACAGAAAATGTTTAGCAATCCCTGCTTTCGGCGCTCTCTCTCTCTCTCTCTCTCTCTCCCCCTCCCTCCCTCCATTAATAACCTTGGAGGCATTAACCTTGGAGGCCATATTTAAAGACTGGCTAATAATGAAAGAAGACTGAATTCTTGAATGACAGTGTGGAACAAAGCTTCTCCTACCTCTATTGAACTTTATATAAATGATATTTTATTGTGCAATGTCACAGAGACTTTAGGATTGTCTGTGGCAGCAGCTAGTATCACTTTCCCCAGAAGACCCAAAGGCCATATGAATAATTCTGTATGCTCTTGGTTAATCATTCCGATCCCTAATTTACCTGCAAACTGGAAAAACATCTCTTTATAATACAATCATTCTGAAAATATCTTCCTTATCAATGCCTATGACAGTACACATACTTCCATAACCTTTAACTGCCGAGGATCCAAACTAGCAGGTGGCTCTAGAAAATATGCAGTCATATGTGTGTTCTCTATCCCTGCAAAGGCCAAAAACTCTGCTGGTTTAGGATAGGACTCAGAGAGCAAGTGACTATCAAACTCTCTAGTTCTCAGTGTGGATTCATAGTTCCCATACATTGAGAAAGACTGTGCAAGTGAATAGCTTTGAACAGGAACCTTCATACCACATTTCTCAGAAGAGCTGTTGACCTGGAAAGGCCACATGGGAAAGATGTTGATGGCTGCAACCCAATACCCTCCCACACGAGGCTCAGATATGATAGATGAGGACAAGACCTTTGCTACTGTGCATATGGGTTTCCCTAGTCAGAAGAACACCTGTTCTCCTTCAACGGGGCAGGAATTCCAAGATTGTTAGTCACATCAATTGATGTACACATTAAAACTGCAATTTGGATCTTATGGATAGAGGAGAGAACATTTTAATCAAGACCCAGAGATGTTTTTACTTGGGTAACATGGAAAAGTAAAACATAAAATGACTCTTAAGACTTTCATTACTTCACTCCTGTGCAGCAACTATCACAAGAAAAAGCACCAGATCACTTTCAATGGCACCAAGGAACTCTTCTGACAGCGGGGCACCAGGAAGAGGTTATCCATGAGAATGAGTTCTCAATAGGACCAGTGTGTCTTGATGATGGGAATAAACTTCCTTCTGTAATCTGGTGCCAGGGAAGTTGGAAGGGTGAACCAAAGCAGTCAGGAGGAAAAGCACATTTCGATTTTAAGTTGTCTCTTACCGGGTGGTTTTGGCAAAACAAAACAAGACAAAAAACAGGAAAGATGGCAAAACAAATCTGCAATTTTGCAATCCAAAAAAGAAGGAAGCAATTTCAGATGCTCCACAGCCTACACTACTGAATACTACTAAATTATTTACAAACTCTCCCCAGGCCTGGTTTTCAGTAGGTATGGTATGTTATGTACACGTCGTTATCTCTGAATTGCGGTATAAATGCTAATCCAAGCATATTGGTTTTTTAACCAGACTTGAACTTGTTAAAGATTATATGAAAACTTACTCTGTGTACAAATGTCCTTATAGGAAATCTCTTTGAAGTGTTTTTTTGTTTTTTGTTTTTTTTTTTGGTTTTTTGTTTTTATATAGAGCATACCTATAGAAAAGTAATATTTTACCTAGACAAGGTTTTGTGGTAGTGATTCTCAGAAGGAGCCATTTATGACCTTTTAATCTTACTAGGAGACTGGTCATAAAATCATGACAACGCAGAAAACGCACAAATAAACACCTTACATCAAAGTATGTCCCCATCGTCACCCTCCGTCTTGCAAGGGTTATCTCCAACTGCCATACGGGGAGAGAAGAGGTGAGTTTTCCGTGTGTCCTTTCTGTGCTGCTTTCTCCAAGGTCTCCTCTTCCAACTGGCAGGGGCAGGGGAGGGCGTACCCCTGACACTTAGAGCACCAGAAAGGACCTACTCGCCTCAGGCCCTGAGATTAAAGTAGTTCCTTTGTTATGCCTCTGGAGAACCAATGAGGGCTAAATCACATTTCCCTTTACTCTCATTTTATTCTTAACAGCACTATCACACATGGCTGTACAGGAAAATTCAACTTTCTCAAGGGCTGGAGAAATTACAGAGAATCATGCATAGGGGAAAACTGAAACTGTAGAGTAAACATGAATTTCCCATAATCCAAAGGAAAGGCATACAGGGAAGCAGACCTTCCCAGGACTCCTGACAGTCACATCCCACTGGTGACCTTTCTCTGCTGAGTTTGCACTTCCTCCTTCCTCCTTTCCATTCCACCCCCAACCCCACATGTAGGCTGGGGACCTACCTGGTGGGAAGGTAGTGTGTCCTTCACTACATGCACACAGACACTGTTTTCAAACCAGATGCATCTAATTCTCCCAAACAGTATATTAATCTAAATCACATTAATTTGATCTAGAATGAAGTTTTTTTTGTTTTTTTGTTTTTTGGAGACAGAATTCTGCTCTGTTGCTGGGGCTAGAGTGTCGTGCTGTCAGCCTAGCTCACAGCAACCTCAAACTCCTGGGCTTAAACAATCCTACTGCCTCAGCCTTCCGAGTAGCTGGGACTACAGGCATGCACCACCATGCCCACCTAATTTTTTCTATATGTTTTTAGTTGTCCAGCTAATTTCTTTCTATTTTTAGTAGAGATGGGGTCTCACTTTTGCTCAGGCTGGTCTCAAATTCCTTACCTCAAGCGATCCTCCCTCCTCAGCCTCCCAGAGTGCTAGGATTACAGGCGTGAGCCACCGCACCAGCCCTAAAATGAAGTTTTGGGGGACCTCAGATGAATAGTAAGTGGTGGTGTTTGACATTCTAATTCTAAAGAAAAGACTTGATGAATGAAGAATAACCTTAATACTCCAAAGTCCTCCAGAACAAAGAGGACACTTCAAACCTGGTGCCCTTCAAATTTTCCTGACCAGGTGAGTTTCAACCACAGCTTTTTATTTTCCCACCTATTTAAACACTTGCTCACCTACATATACATATACAATCACAAACATACACAGACCTCTTCATAAAACAAGCATTAATTCTCTGAGAAAGTACATGCTAAAGAGTAATGAGTCATTTTTTTCTTTCCTTTTTTAGAATTTGTCCCTTCCTTGATGTCAAATTGTCTGTTCAGACCTGCTGAGAATGTAAAGTAGCCATTGTTCTACTCTTGTTATCTTAATAGCTGTTCCCTTAATAGCTCAAAGACTGGCCCTAGGTCAATTTGGAATTTTGGCAGCCTCAAGTAGGCGGGGGGTCTGATTCACTTTACTCTGCCTTCTGATCAAAAACCCATGAAAACAGAAAAAGATGCATTGTTGTGACAGAATTTAAATAAACAATATCAGTGAAAGAATTTCCCAGTTTGGAAACATTTGTCTCTACATACAAAGCAGATGAATAGACCTGAGAAACAATTATCACCTGAGTCATGAATACAGCACTTTCATGTCTAGAGATAAGAGGTGGGAAAAGGATTCCTTTTCCTTATCTGTAAATAATGATAATTATCTTTCATTCCTCAGAGAGTGAATGCAAGAAATAATAGGACAAATTAAGATTTGTACATTTGAAACTTCAATTATATCCCAGATGACTTGGGAGTCACTCCTACTCCCCACTCCCACCCCCATTCTACAAGGCTCTTTACCCAAAGGAGTTCTTCTATCAGTGTCTGTTTCTATCATTCAAGAAATCACAGCTCCCAGTAATACAATATAGGGCGTGGTACAGCATATCCCCAGCTATGACACCACGAGTACAGTTCTGGTGGTCAGGAATCATAACTTATCACATCAGTTGGCAATTATGATGAAGACAGTAGGGTTTAACAGTTAAGATTATGAAAACTAAAGTCAGAAAAATGTGAATTTTGGTCCTGACTCTTCTAATTACTAGCTGTGTGGCTTTGAGGAAATTATCTAAACTTCCTGGGTCGCTAATTATTTATTTGTAAAATGCAAATAATACTTGATATGATTGGTAGATAAAATTAAAACAATTTAAGAATTTCTTCATTAAGTGCACATGGTAAGCACTTAATAAAGAGTATTGAAGAGCAGGTAGAATAGTGAAATAGTTTAGAGCACAGGATCAGGAGTCTGAGCTTCTCTTCCAGCTAGATATGACTAGGTTCTGGCCACTTGGATGTGAGCAGAATTGAATCCTTAATCAAAGGGAGGCCCTCCTTTTTCTCTTTTCCTTTTCTGCTGGATAACATGCAAACATGGTAGTGGACCATTTTAGAACATTCAGATTAGGGCAATACATTAGAAATAATCAACAAGACCTCTATCCTCCTGCTCCAACTTAGATTAATTGCTCTCTAGGCCTGACCCTCAGTTGTCATTTTAAGAGCACCTGCATTTCTCTCCTTAGTTGATTTCTTCAGTGCCTAGATCTCAGGTCCTTCTCTTTAGTTTATTCCCTCATTTTACTTCGTTAAAAAAGGGTGCATGGAAGGTAAGCCTTCTATGTTCTTGCATGTCTGAAAATGTATTTCCTTTTCATATTGAATGACAGTTTGGCTAGGTATAAAAATCTAGGTTGAAATTCATTTTCTGTCAAATTTTTTAACATTATGTTTCATTGCTCTCCAGCATCTATTGAAAAGACTAGACATTTATTTAACTTATCATGTAATAGTCCTGTTCCATTTGAAAAAACATGATATGCTTTAGCTCTGAGAAACTACATGCTTTTACTCCTTTCATAACTTCCTCGGTTGAGTTTTTTCTGTTCTTTTTCTGGAAAGCCTATTATCATGTGTTGGAATTTCTGACATTATTCTCTTTCTCTGGCCTTTAGCTCATATTTTACTTTATTGTCTTTTTATTTTATTTTACATTGTGCTATTTTTAACTTTATTTTTTAATTCTTCTATTGAAATTTTACATTGATAAGTGTAACTTTATTTCCCAAGCATGCTTTGCTATCTTTTTCATTGCATGCTGTTCTTGTTTTTGGATTCGGGGTTTTTCAAATTATCAAATTTTTCCAAACTCTTTATAAGGACTATCCTGTTATTTCTTGCAACCACTCTCTGAGGAATGAAAGGTAATTACCATTATTTACAGATAAGAAAAATAAACTTAGCAAGATTGTGTTAATTTCTTAAGGTCAAAAAGCACGTAAATCTAAATGGTAGAATTGGGGTTCTTCCTTTGGTAGTATGATATCAGAGCTAACACCTTTAACCACTGCATTATAATAGACTCATTTTCTTCATATAGATTATGGTAGCATGAATAATGGGCTCCCAAAGATTTTCCTTTTTTTTTTTTTTTTTTTTTTGAGACAGAGTCTCACTCTGTTGCCCAGGCTAGAGTGAGTGCCGTGGCGTCAGCCTAGCTCACAGCAACCTCAAACTCCTGGGCTCAAGCAATCCTCCTGTCTCAGCCTCCCGAGTAGCTGGGACTACAGGCATGCACCACCATGCCCGGCTAATTTTTTCTATATATATTTTTAGCTGTCCATATAATTTCTTTCTATTTTTTAGTAGAGATGGGGTCTCGCTCTTGCTCAGGCTGGTCTCGAACTCCTGAGCTCAAACGATCCGCCCACCTTGGCCTCCCAGAGTGCTAGGATTACAGGCGTGAGCCACCGCGCCCGGCCCCAAAGATTTTCATTTCCTAATCCCTGGAACCTGTGAATATGTTACCTTACATGGCAAAAGAGAGTTTGCAGATATGATCAAATTAAATATCTTGATATGGAAGATTATCCTGGATTATCCAAGTGGATCCAATGTAATCACAATCCTCAAAAAATAGATGAGGAAGGTAGAAGAGTCTGAGAAGAAACAGAGGTTGAAGTGATTGCTGTCTCTGGAGATAGAAGAAAGGGCCATGAGCCAAGGAATGTAGGCAGCATCTAAAAGCTGGAAGGGGCAATGAAAAGTATTTTCCCCTAGAGCATCTCGAAAGGATGCAGCTTTGTGGATCCATTTTGGATGTCTGACCTCCAGAGCTGTGAGACAATAAATTTTTGTTGCCTTAAGATGCTAAGTTTTCTCTAATTTGTTACAGCAGCAATAGAAAACTAATACATATATCTTGCACATTTTTTGTTAGATTTATTCCTAGATATTCTAAGATTTTTGGCTATTTAAAAGGATATTCTTTCATCAATTACATTTCTAAATTTCATTTCTAAATGATGATTTCTTTGAAATATATTGGTTTTTATATGTTGATTGAATGACAAGTGTTGTCATCCATTTGGGCTGCTGTTACAGAATACCATAGGCTTGGAGGCTTATAAACAACAGAAATTTATTTCTTATAGTTCTGGAGGCTAGGAAGTTTAAACTCAAAGTGCTGATAGCTTCCATGTCTGGTGAGAACCCACTTCCTGGTTCATAGATGGCTGTCTTCTCGCTATGTCCTCACATGGCAGAAGGGGCACAGGAGCTCTCCAGGTCTCTTTTATAGGAACACTAATCCCATTCATGAAGGCACAAATCCAATTTCACCATCATGATCTAATCACTTCCCAAAGGCCCTACTTCTATGTACTCTCACATTGGGGCTAGCATTTCAACATGTGTATTTTGGGGGGGACATAAATATTCAGTCTATAAAAACAAGCCACCTTCCTTAATAATTGTAGAATACCTAGTGACTTTTGGTTGAAAATTTTGATAGAAAATCATAATGTCTGAAAATACCCATAATTTTTTCTTTCTAATACTCATACTTTGTTTCTTTGTATCTTTTATGTATTCATTGATTATCTTATTCTATTCATTGGCTAGGATAACCTGTACAATGTTAATAGTGAGAATTTCTGATAAGTATATTTGGTGGGTTTGATTTGCTATTATTTAAGCTATACGTACTTCTGTTCAGAAATAAAATGGGTCTATAATTTTCTCTTTTTATCTTATTCTCACTCAATTTTGTTGTCATTAATATACAAATGCTACAGAATTGAAAAGCTTTCCATCCTTTTCTATGTTCTAAAGTAGTTCATATGCTATAAATTATCTGTTTTCCTACTTCTAGTAGAAATTGCTCTTAAATTCTTCTGGGCCAGGTATGTCTTATATGAATAAATTTCTGACTACCTTATCAATATTGTTATCAAGACAAATTTCTAATAAGAGTTATCAGCTCTTATAATTTCAGTTTTGGCAACATCTTTTCTTAGAAAATATTTTATTTCATATAGATATTTATATTTCTTAGTATAGCATTGTACATTGTGGTGATTGATTAACTCCAGGAAAAATCCCAACATTTTGTCTATTTAAAGTGATTTAAAATTGATCAGTTTAGCTAGACATAAAATAGTACCTCTGGTACTATGATCACTAAGGACATAGAAGAATTAGCATTTCAATCATGCTATATCAGTCTGATCCAACGTTGCTATACCAGTATTTAATAAAAATATTAAATACTCAGAGTAGAAATGTAACAGTTGAAAACAAACAAAAATAACATTTAAAATAATTTTTTTCTCAGCATTATTTTCTTTATAAGGTAAATTAGAATATTTTAAAATATTTTACAAAATGATAAACACACTGATTTTTACTTTATTTTTTTTTAACTCTGATTTTTACTTTAAAGAGAAAGATAAATCTTTGCCTGCCAGTATTTATATATTTAAACACTGGTAATGTGAGTTTCACATTAAGATCAACTTCTACATGTCTCTATGTAACCTCTACTTTTTGAGGTCTTGTTTTCTAACCTATAAGCATCTCATTATTACGAAATATGTCCCAGTGCCTAAAAAACTGTCTAGAGCATAACCACATAGGCTCTCAAGGAATGAATTTAAACAACTGGTTGAAAGAATATTTGGTGATCATAAATGCAAGTAGCATTTATTCATTATTTCACTGCGCTCTACAACATGCAAAGATCTCTGGTAAAATAGTCCCTTTCCCTCTTGAGTACTTCAAAAGGACTAAATTTAAGACTAAATTTCTGGCATTATTTTGAATACAAAAATACACATTCAAAGAAAACTTTTAACTTAAATAAATTTCATAATTTTGAAATTCATTTATAACTGAGGGAATTAATTTTCTTTCTTTGAGAACTACGAAACAGAGAGAATGTGATTATGCCAATTTAAATGAGATAAGATTTCACATAATCTTATATCCAATACCTCTTTTTGCAAATACATTAAACAGTTATTTTAATTTTAAAATTTAATATACTACTCATGACCATAAAGAAATCATAAGGTTATGTAATTACATATGCATGTATATAAATGTATAGTCTACAAACTTCTTCAGAACAAAAATCATGCTTTATTCCTCTTTTTCTCTTCAGCTCTATTATCATACCTGACAAAATGAAATTGAGGATAATGCAGGAAGAAAGGGCAAACACAGAAAGACAGCAAGACAACACCTAACATTGCCTTGGCACAGAGTAAATGCTCAATAAATATTTAATGAATGAATAATAAATGAATTTTTAAAAGACAGAAATAGAAAAAAAAGAAATAGGGAATGAAGTCTGTGTGTCTGGGTATTTAACTATTGTGGAAATTTTGTTAAGCAATAAAATGCATGGCTTTTTAGAATATCGTCAAACCAATGTTAAACTATTTTGTTTTTCATGCTTTTCTTTTATAAAGACCTATGAAAGAAACCACTTGGCAAGGAATAAAATGTTATTCCAGAAGGGAATGTCTGAGCCTTAAAACACTAGCAAAATAAAACTTTACATCGTTTTAATTAAGACTAAGGGAAAGATGTCATAAAGCTTTTATTTTTGTGACTCAAAGAGAATCTGCAGCCTTCAGAAATTCAGGAAATCCCAAGTAATGAGTTTTCAGAATTAAAAGAGAATATTTTCAAACTGGAGTTTGGAAAATATGTTTTACTCCTGTGATTCCTTGCAAAGCATTTTTAGCAATTTATATTTCTTCCTTTAAATGTGTGTAGGTCAAATTACAATTGATTTATGACAGGTAAGAGGTGGTGAAGGGACTCCATAAGGTATGGTCTTTGGTTACTGTTTACTGAAAAGATGCCTTTGGTTAATTCAAATACATATTGACTTAGTCTGTTTGGGCTGCTATAACAAAATACCTTAGACTGGGTGGCTTATAAACAACAGAAATTGGTTTCACACAGGTTCTGGAGGCTGGAGAGTTCAAGATCAGGACTCCAATAGATTTGGTATCAGGTGAGGGCTGGTTCATGTGTTCTTAGGTAGCACCATTTAGCTATGTCCTCATGTTGTAGAAGGGGAAAACAAGGTTCCTTGGGCCTCTTTTATATAAGTACTAATCCCGTTCATGAGAGTGCCACCTTCATGACTTAATAACTTCCCAAAGGCTCTAGCTCTTACCATCACCTTTGGGGTTAGGATTTCAACAAACAAATTTTAGGGAGACACAGACATTCTCCATAGCATGTGTTTAAATGAATAATTCTATATAAAAGCTATGTTTAAATGAGATTTAACTTTGACATTAATTTCCTTTATGAGTTCCAGTATGACACTGGCTGTTGGGAAATAGGCTAAGAGACGTGAAAAGTTTCAGGAGTTTTGCTGGGCTTTGCCTTGAAGGAATCTGTGGACATGTTAGTTCACAGAATAGAATCTGCTTTGATTCAAGACAATACAAGAGAGGTATTGTCAGAGGACGTTTGCAAAGCAACATTTCTTCTTTGCTGCCGGCCATCACCTTGAGCTTTGTTGCAAGGCAGAAGCTTGGTTTGGGTCCTTGGCAGAGAAGCTGATTAAAATGCCTGCCCAGCAGATAATGTGCAGCTGGAACTATCCTGGACTTCAAGGCTATTATTGCTCCACTCTTGACTACATGTCTCTGTGTTTAGAAGAAGTAGATTAGAGTAGTACACAGACTCAGTGTTCTCATTTTATACATTTTATCTTTAATTTGTATGCTCAGCTAGGTCTGTTTCTAACTTAGGGCTTAACATGCTTATCTTAGAAAAATTTTGTAACTGTCTATTTTTTAGACAGAATTAGGTAAAGTTCCCCTGGAAACCTCAAAAAATGAGTTGTACATGTAATTCTTTAACAAAAGACAACTATTTGGTGTAACAATAAATACTGATATGGCATTTCAGTTGGTGCCTCACAGCTCACGGGAATGCTGGAGACCCCCTAACTCCTCCATCATTTAAACTGCACTTTGTCTCCATCTCAATCATTTCTCCATCTATATTATTTCTTTATTCCCTATTATTTCCAAATCCCTGGTGACTATCCTGCTTTGGGGCCTGTTTTGCTGGGAGAGTAGCTAAGTCCCGGCAACTGGCTATTCTCCTATATAGTTCTCGGAGGTAGGGTAAACCAATTAAAAGTATTTGCATACAGAAGAGAAATAGGCATCCTTTTTCACCACAGCATTGAGAATCCAGCATTTATATGATATAAATCTAAGTGTTTTTAGGTACAAATGATCATAACAGAGTCTGCTATCATGCCCAACTGAAGACATGTACTTCCTAATTTTTTTTCACCAGTTCCAAAGTTTAACAGACAGGCAACCCCAATCAGCTCTTCTTCCTTTTTAGATCTACTGTCAATTCTATCTCTGGTACATCTCTGGCTCCTTCTCTCTATTCCTGTTGCTTTAATTGTGACATCCCCATCACTCCCAAAGATTTTTGCAAGTTCCAATCTGATCTCCCTAATCCCAGTCAATCCACCCTCCATATACAACCTAAGTCAGTTTTCTAAAAAGCAAACTCTCATAATACTTTCCTGCATAAAACTCTCAGTGGTTCTCTTTTTTCAAGATTGGAGTGGGATAATCTCCAAAACTTGTGGTTCAAAGCTTTTTTCAATATAGATCCTACCTAAATTTCTAAGCTCATGTCTTGCTTTCTCCCTGCTGTAAACATTTCTTATAGCCAGAGTCTGTTTTCTGAATATCACAAATCTTTTCATACCTGCCTGCCTTGGTTCAGGCAGTGTCCTCTGCTTGGAAGGCTCTTCTTGCCAAATCCCACATGGCAGACTTCTGTTTGTTATTCAAGCTCCAAGTTCAACTCTTGTTTTCTCTGTGAAGCCCTATTAAATCCTTCCTCTGACCCCAGCCCCACCCCAAATGAATCTCTCCTTACTCTCTGGAAGACATTACACATTATTATTTATTTAGTGCCTCACTCCACCAAGCTCTCCTACAACACCTTAGAATAGAAGCTATTGAAGTACAGAGACTGGATCTTACTCATCTTTGTACTTTGAGGCCTAATACAATGTTTAGCATATGGAGGTGAGTCAATAAATCTCTACAGCTCAATACCGTTAACACTTATTTGTCATGTGTAACACAGGGTGGGTGGAGGAAGGAGAATAACTCAAAGTTATCCTTCAAACAAAACAACCATCTCCTCTAAAATATCCGGTGGTAGATTGCCTCTGATTTCTTTAGGCACTCTCTTCCCCAGTGGGGTTTACTGTAAAGACAGTAGCTCATGGGGCCAGCAAGGCAGGGAGAAAAGGAACCCAGGAGGAGAGGGAGTCTTGGAGGTAGGCAAACACAGAGGAAGGAAGCAGAAGAAGGCCTGGGGAAGACTGGGGCCTGCCTACACTCAACAGCATCGCTCCTGGAGGAAATTACCCCTAACCTTTCCAAGAATAATCAAGTGCTATCTAATTTCTGAACATCCCTGGGGAGGTAAGACTCCCTAATTCTTACTGAACTTCATTTCCGAATTTCACTCCCAAAATATTTGTCAGAGTTGCCAATATATGAAAATGATGGGCTGGGTGTGGTGATTCATGCCTGTAATCCTAGCACTTTGGGAGGCTGAGGTGGGAGGATTGCTTGAGGCCAGGAGTTTAAGACAAGCCTGAACAAGAGTGAGACCCCATCTCTACAAAAAATAGAAATATTAGCCAGACGTGGTGGCATGCACCTGTTGTCCCAGCTACTTGGGAGGCTGAGGCAGGAGGATTGCTTGAGCCCAGGAGTTTGAGGTTGCAGTGAGCTATGGTGACACCATTGCAGTCTGGTCAGCGCAACAGAGTGAGACCCTGTCTCAAAAAGAAAAGAAAAGAAAAAAGAAAGAAAAAGAAAGAAGAGAAAGAAAGAAAGAAAGAGAAGGAAAGAAGGAGAGAGAAAAAAAAAGAAAAGAAAACAATGAGTTGATCTTCATTTTCTGAGCCCCATTACTTAAAAAATATAAAATCTGGCTCTGTAAAAAGAATGAGATCTAAGACAAGATAAATAGTAGGCATTGATTGGGAGAGAGCGAGATTTACAACGTACTCCTTTTTGAGTTGTAACTCATCATATGGTGGGAGATCAAGATAGATTAACCTCAATATCCAAGCAGCAGTAATGTGAGAGAGACTGTAAAAGTTTTAATGTAAAAACGGTTGCACTAGGTTCTCCCCTTGCCATGCTGAATGAAACATATTCTCTCGTAGCTCCTGTCCTAGTCTGCTTGGGCTACCATAACAATATACCACAGACTGGGTGGCTTAAACAACAGAAATTTATTTTTCACAGTTATGGAGGCTGAGAAGTCCAAAATCAAGGTGCCAGCAAGGTAGTTTCACTCTAAGGCCTTTTCTCTTGGCTTGTAGGTAGCCACCATCTCATTGTGTGCTCACGTGACCTCTTCTTCATGGGGGGGGGGAGGAGCACAGCAGGGAGAGAGAAAGAGAGACAGAAAGAAAGAGAGAGAACAAGCTCTGGTGTCTCTCCTTATAAGGCCACTGATCCCATAACAAGGGGCCCACTCTCATGACCTCATTCAACCCTAATTACCTCCCAAAGACCCCACACCTTAATGCCATCATATTGGGGTTTAGGATTTCAACATATGAATTTTGAGGGGACACAAATATTCAGTCCATAGTACCCCTCAATCTGCCAATAGCATCTCATAGCTTGCCTGACTTGAGCTCTGTGAATCATGTATTCTTCACTGAAAAGTACTGCCACTAGTTATATTACTTCCTCAGTTAATGAGTATATAGTAAGAGATTAAAGCATTATCCATAGCTCATTTTCTACCACATATTGTCTTCCCTCCATTTGCTGCTGTTTGCTAGGTGCCACACTGCTACTGGCACGGATATTTCCTTCAAATTAAACAACACCATTTCTGATTCCCAGAGATCAGCATACTCCATCTATCTACAGCTGTTTGTTCACAATTATCAGCCTATTGGTTGAACTGGTTTCAGTGATACCTCAGTGGCTATTTCTACCCTGAAAAAGAGAAGTCAAATGTTTGCAAAAACTCTACATGTAGGTATCTAAAAAAAGGTCCATCTGAGGTAGAATGCATCATCTTCCTGAGTATCACACAAATGCGTAGTACTCTTAGCCATTAAAACACAGTGTGTCAAAATATTCTTATAGGAAACAAAATTGATTGTTACAGAGATTCTACAGGGATCACATTTGTGTTAATATTCTTATGGAAGTTTTAAATTCCCTAAAGCAAAAAGGTAATTTCTGTTTGGTTTATTTTTAGAAAGAAAAAAAAATTCTTAACTCCTGTAACCAGCTTAGAAGAGACAAGATGGAAGGGAAATTGGTGAAAACAGGGATGAACAGAAGTGCAGCCCTTTGAACTAAGCAGAGGAACAAATCCTATAGTACTGCCACATAAAAAGAAAAATCCATCATTGACAAAAGAGACTGTCTGAGGACACTGGTCTCCTTTGAAAGTCTGGAAAAGCAGTTCAGAATAACAATGATGGCCATTGCAATGACTACAGTTTGTGCATTATAAATGGTATGTTTTTAATAAGTTCTTACATTGATATATCTCTTTGTTAGAAAGATCCCATTTCTCCCCAGGTCATTTTTCATGTTCTTCACCCTGAACATAACCTCCTTTTTCTAGCAAAACAGCAATATCCATATTAATGGTACAAAATAGATCAGCATAAAAAACAAATTGTATAACATAGCTGTAATAGCTCTGTTCCTGTTAACTGAACTGCAATTGACCTTGGAGGGAAGGGTAGGTGTTACATCCCTAAGGATGCTCATTCAAGCTGGAAAAAGCCGATTGTAGAGGTGACAACACTCTGAGGGAGACAGAAGGAATGGCATCTGCTGGCTTTACCAGTATAGATTCTGTATAATTCATGGTTCAAACAGTAACACCAGCTTCCCAAGACAGTCATGAGACATGGAAAGGCTTTCCCTTGACAACAAACTGTCCCTGTTGCAGAATGAGTGTAAACCATCTTTATTTCCAAACACAAACTAGAAGTCACTGTGACTGGTTCTTTAACAAACCTACAAGTTCTATATCCAAATGTGTGTTGCTTTTCAGAGGCGTCCATTGGGAGCTTTATATGCTTGTTCTATTAGAGATACCATTTTTCAGATCACTTTGGGATAAAACGAGCCAGGGCATTCCAAGCAGCAGGGAGGGCAAGTGCAACACAAGTAGTGCTCCCAGAACACCAAGGCCAATACAAGCAGAGCGGGTGGGGGGAGATTGGTAAAAGAAGCCATGGTGGCAGAGGTGGCAGCACACCGGTGTGGCCTGGTGAGCTAGAGTTTAGAATTTATTTTCAGTTTTCTGGGAACCTATTAAAAATGTTTAACTAGAGGAGTGATAAGCTACATTTAAAAATCACTCCAGCTGCTATGTAGAGAACAGGTAAAAGGACCAGAGCAGAAGCAAGGACACCGTTTGCCAGGGGGCAGGTGAGGACATAGTGGCTCCAAGTAGGGGGACAGTGAGGGATGTGGTGGGTTTGTGATTTGGATGTGGATGTGAAGAAAAGGAACAATAGATATGAAAGAAAGTGTGTAAAATGATAAATTTATTTTGCTCTTTTAGCATTGAAGATATGAGATCAGGAGGTTCTGATTCTTGCCTTTCTTTACACATATTTTACCTCTACCCAACTTAATAGAAATAAAAAGTCACAATTAAGAAAAATAGTGCTTTTTTAAGTTTAAAGTTAGTATACTTTAGCTCCTATTCTTCTAAAATTCAGAGTATCCCTTTATTCATTTATTCTGCAATTATTTACTGGCCACTTACTATATGTACGGTGCTGTGTTGAGTAGTAGAATTCAAAGATAGATAAGATACAGTACAGTGCTGCAAACAGAGGGTCAGTACAAAACCATAAAATTGTTACACAGCTCAAAAGTATAGACAAATATAAACTCTTGAGTGCTACCTCACCGAGATATCTCCAGGTCAAATTGCACCCCTCCAAACATATATGTTTTTCCATGTAACGAGTCCATATACATTGTAGTAAAGGAGATAACCATGTGAGCTAGTGGTTTAGGTTCAGTGTGGTCTCAGAGCTGTATGAGAAACGAACAATTAGGGGACACGAGGTAGGGTATGATCAGCTCCACGTGAGCAGTCAGTGAACATGTATCTTTGAAGAATCCATTATTTTTCTCCCAAGATTCCAGTGTGCTCATCTTTAAAACGGAAGTAATACCTGCACAACTACCTCAGGGGATTGTAACATGGTACACGTCATCTTTTCTATTTCTGTATGATCATCCTATAGTGTTCCTATTGTGGGAATTCATATAACTGATCTCTTCTCATAACTCACAATAATCATTTCTTTCATTATTACTTTGTAGGTTGATTCCTTCATTTAAAGAAAGTTTCAAAAAGGGAAGATTAAAGCTTCAGCCCAGTGCATTTCCACATTAGCTATTCCTGTCCGTTTATATTTTAATTCTCTATCTGAATTCCAATATCTTTTATGCCACTGGATTTCAGGTTCCTTAAGACAGGAATTTAGTTATGGTGTCTCTATCTAGAAGCCTTAACTATATTAAATAATAATAATTTCATTATCAGAACAAATTAAATGAAAGCTCAAACTATTAACATTGTACCTCAGTTCTCTACGTAAACATAAATGCTGCATTCACTTTTCTCCTTATTCCCATCTTTAAAATGTTATTTATTCTTCTCCAAAAATACAACGCAAATGTTTATAAGGTTAGTCTTCGTGGGACCTCCACTTCTGGCCAAGGTGGAGTAATGCCTGGCTTGAAACAACCAAAAAAAAAAAAAAAAAGAAAAACCAGATGAAATCAATGAAACAAGATTTCAAGGTACTGGATGTGAAGGAAAAAAGGACAGTGTTTCCTGAGAGACAGGAAAAGAACGAAGTATGCCCTATAATTCCCCCCAGCTTACTGCTTGAAAGCATTCTCAGGCCTCTGTACAGGGAGGGGAACCCAGGCTGAGCCTCATGAACTCTCTGAGTTGAAGAGACATAGTTGAGGATCCCAAGAAACCAAAGAGGCTAGAGTTCAAAAATAGAATACCAGACATGAAAGAGAAACTCAGACATCTGCAGATGGTCTCTTGGAGTATTCAGCTAAGTATTGATCAGAACTTGTGAGTGAGGAGACTATTCAAGGCCGGGGAAAGAGTCATCTGGAATGATTAGAAGGAACAGTGCCAGGTGCTCACACAGGACTGGGAATAGTCCCTGCTCACAAAGCCAGGCCCCAAAACCTCATAATTCATGGACACTGAGTAGAATATTCAGAAGAATCTTGCCTCAGTCAGGAGGAAATAATTAGCCCTAGACTGAACATTAACCCAGACTCATCTAACAAATTATAAAAATAAGACATGAAAAGATCAAACTCTTTCTAAGTAAATTAACTGCATCTCAGAATAAAGCTCAAGAAAATTTAGGGAAACACAAAAATATTCAATACCCAACAAGATAAAATGCACAATGTCTGGCATCTAATTCAGGATTATCAGTCATGCAAAGAAGCAAGAAACTACATAACGATGAAAATCAATTGGCCAGAATTGATACAGATGTTAGAATTATTAGACACTAAAATAGTTATTATAACTATATTCCATATTTTCCAAAAGTTAAAATAGAGACATTGAAGATATAAAATAAGATCAAAATCAAACTTCCAGGGATGAAAACTACAATGCTGAAGTTGAAAAATACAATGAATAGGATTAAAAGCAGATTCAACATTACAGAAGAAAAGATTGGTGAGCATGAAGCTATACCAGTAGAAATATTACAAAACAAAACATAGAAAAAAGATTTTTAAAAAGTAAAAATGGAATCAGTGAACTTGAGACAACTTCAGATAGCTTAATATATATGTAATTGGAGCCCCCAAAGAACAGAATAGGGAAAGGAAAATAGAAAATATATTTGATGAAATAATGTTTGAAATTTTTCCAAATTTGATGAAAACTATAAACCCACAGATTCAACACCTCAACAAATTTCAAGCACAAGAAACATGAAGGAAACTACAATAAGGCACATCATAATCTCATTGCTAAAAACCAGAGATAAAGAGGAAATCTTAATAGCAGCTAAAAGAAAAATAAACATTTCTTATGGGGGAACAAAAATAAGGATAATGGTAGATTTCTCTTCTCATAAAGACACAAGAGAATAAAAATATAAACCACCAACTAGGAGAAATTATTTGCAAAGCAGATCTTTGATAGAAGACTTGTATCCACATTTTATATATTTAAAAAAAAAAAAACTTCTCAAAACTCAGCAAATGAAAACTACAATTAAATACCACCACCCACCTATTAGAATGTCTAAAATTTAAAAAGACTGACCATACCAAGTGCTGACAAGCATATAGAAGAACTGGAATTCTCTTTTACCACACTGCTGGTGGTAATATATAATAGGACCACCATTTTTTAAACAGTTTGGCACTTTATTAAAAATACATGCACCATATACTTCAGCCATTTTAGGTATTTTCTCAAGAGAAAAGATAGCATAATGTCCATACAAGACTTACACGCAAATGTTGATAAGAACTTTATTTTCATGGCCAATAACTGGAAACAACCCAGATGTCCCTCAACAGGTACATGGGTAAACACACTGTGGTTTATCTATACAATGGCATCCTATTAAGCAATAAAAAAAAGAAACTAATTTATAAATGCAATCATTTTTAAAATAATTATGCTAAGTGAAAAAAGATAAAAAGATTACATACTATGTGATTCTATTTATATAAACTCTAAAAAATGTCAACTTATCTATAGTGCAGAAAAGTAGAATAGCAGTCTGGAGATTAGGGCAGGGTGGGGCAGGAAGGGGGATTTCAAAGGGACATAAGGAAACTGATGGGTAATGGAAATATTCATCATTCAGATTGTGTTGATATTTCTATGGTGCACGTGTATGTCAAAACTTAGCAAAATGTTCACTATAAATATATGCAGGTGGTTACATGTCAATTATACCTCAAAAAAGCTGCTAATTTTTTAATATAAAAATAAATTAAAAAATGAGCTTTTTGTTTAACTTTTTAATACTTTATGAGTATTTTATGCAGTAATGATTCTAAGACATTTTCATCTTTTTGATTAACTCAACTATATTTTGGAAAATAAGTAAATGATAAAATGTATCTTGGTATACTTAAAAATTTTGTCTTTAAATAATACATGTTTAAGTACACTATATATAAAACTTTTATGCAAGAGTTCAGGAGTTCATGTGTCTTTTTGAGAATTTTGTCATTGCTTGGTTTATCTCCTGCATGCTTTAGGCTTTTGACTCAGTGTTAAAATTATTCTGATGTGAAAAGGTTTCACACGGAGACTCCCTGGTGGACACAATAATGAAGGTTGTTTAGTTGATATGTTTATTTTTTTTAAACTTTACCACTGCACTGACTCTTAAGTATTAAATCTCAGCATGAAAATGTTTCTAAGTTACATTTATACAACATAGTCATCCATAACACTTTAGGGATTTTATATCATGGTGTCAAGGTTATCTTCTCTTAGCCACTGCAGTTTTTCATAATCATTGACCCTTAACATTATGGCTGCTGCTTATAAAAATTTTCTCATCAAGGTTATATCCAACACTAATAGTACAAATTTCTCTTGCAAAAATCCTTTGTTACCTCATCTTTCCTTGACCAGTGTATGTATACACCTGATCTGTTTCCAGCTCATTAAATTTTCCAAATATAACATTTACTGATTTGAAAACTTCAGGAAGAAATTTTATAAAAAAAAGTTTCTCTGATCTTTCAATTGTGTATTGATCAATATATGACTAAACTGGTTTAAACATTGCATCTTAGTATCATTTATACTCATATGTATTAAACAATGACTCTCCATAATACCCCACCTAATGAGAAAGAAAGGAATGAAAATATTATCAAACAAATATCTTACAACAAGTTATAAGCAAAAACCACATTAAAATTCAGATAACCCTAAGCTAACACTCACAAATAGAAAATCACATGCTATAATGCATTTGATTTCTTGTTAGAAATAAGACAACACAAGTTTTCAGGAGCCCTGAAAATTGATGTCTTTCCCTCAGTGTTCTTGTAATAGTAGCATTTTTCAAAGCTTTGATACAGTTTGTAAAAGGTAAATATTCCATAACTTATTTCTCTTTTGGAGGGGGCTACAGAAGTGTTGGTGTGGTTCAAGTTGCAGCTCCAAGAGCTTACAGTGTTGAAGATCATCTTAGTGACATTATTTTATTCTTGCTATGAGGACTCTATTTTGTGCATGTAGACTTCATCTAATGAGCCAAAGAATGAATTCCAACAGGAAACTCCAATTTTACTTCCCAGTAAAATCATGGTGATTCAAACATAAGTGTAGCCACTATAAACATTTTTAAAGGGAGAGTCCAAAGAACTCCTGAAATGTGATTAACTAAGAAAAAACACAATGGCTTGATATAAGTTTTAAAATCATATATTGAAACCCTGGTATTTTTAACTTTGTTATGGTAAGATGTACTGCTTGATGTTGGTATTACAGGTGGTATAGACTGAGGTCCCAAATATGACCTGGAAGTAGGAGAGCATTAAACAGCATAAGGTAAAAGGAAAATTAAATAAATGTTATTGCATGAAAAATCTAGAAATCAAAAGCAACTACCAAAATTTACATATGAGCTTGTTTATCAGGCTAGTCAACCAACAGTGGTGTGTGGGACACTTTATAGGGAAAAGATCCTAAGGATTATGTGGCTAGAAGAGTCTTTCTCTGGATGCTGAAAACTTTTGTGTGGTCTGGCAGTTAAAGGCTGGAATAGGAAGTATCTTGAAAAGACATTTTCATAAGGAGAAAACTTGGGGACTACAATTAAGGAAATAAATCCCTGATTTTATCAGCCAGTCTCCAATGTATGTAAGTTATGGGTTTCAGAGTAAATGAGCAAAGACATAACAGGGGCAGTATGGAACTACTATGTACCTACAGAGTCCAGGAGGGCAGATATTAAGCAACTTCTGGCATCAGAGCAGGAGTGTTGGGTCTTTGAGAAAGATTGAATTAAAACACTTCATACATGTTCAGTCATCAAAACAGCTGAAGACTTTTGGCAATATGCACATCACTCATAATAGGGAAATGCAAATTTTAACTAATTTTAACTAAAATTAGATACCATAGGTTATATCAACCTGTAAAATATTAGAAAGTTGGATGCAGGTGATGGTGTGGTACGTTGCTGACAGAAGAATGAATTTCTACAACTTTTAGGGAAAGAAATTTGCCAATATGTGTCACAATTACAAATGTCCACACCCTTTAACACAGCAATTCCACTTCTGGTAACTTTTCCTACAAAACTACTCTCAAATGTGCAAAATGACCTGTGCTTTTAATAAGCACTTAGTAAGTAGCGACCTCACACCAGCTACTGTCCTAGGCACTGAGGATAGAGCAGCAAACATAGCAGAGAGTCTCATGAGGCTTGTATTTGTCGGGGGAAAGAGCCTATAAACAAATAAGTCCATACTATTTCTACTGGTGGCAAGTGCTAGGAAGAAAAATAGAACAGGGTAAGAAGAGTACAGGTAATGAGGGAGAGATGCTATTTTATGTAAAGTAGGTAAGGAGGTGACATTTAAACAAAAACCTGGAGGCAATAAGGAAACAAACTATGTACATAACCTATGGGAAGAGTGCTCTAAATGCATGTCATCACAGTATCATATATAAAAGATTGAAAACAATCTAAATATTACCAATAGAGGCTTGATTAAATGTCATATATACTATATATACATACACACATTCCTACATGGTTATAGTATGCAATATATGTATTATGTATGCAGATGTGTAAACACAGATAAGAAAACGTTACAGTGGGGATGGAGGAATACTGGTGGCTGGGGGTACTAAGGAAAGACTTGCTTTTCACTGAATCCTCTTTGTGCCTTGCAAATTCTGTACGTCATGCACGCATTCTCCATTTCGTATACAAAACACCATACGGCATGTTTTATGTTGAATAAATGCCTAATATGACTGAGATAAAAACATCTATCCTGTTTAAAATATTTCTGGGAGTTTTGGAAATCCCAGATGACAATATTCTACAACCAAAAATACCTGGGGAAATTTATGTTCAAGTACCTGTCACATGTATTATACTCAAAATGTTTCTAGACTTTCTGATAAAGACAGGCCCTTAACAGGAAAAAAAAAATGCACATTTGGAAAGAGCAATTCAAATAACATATCATCATCTATGTCACTAAAAGGGATGGAATTTCACAGATCCATAGTATCTTGTCAAATTTTTAAGAATTCATATTACCACTGTCTCACAAGAAAAGGAATTTTATGTATTTCCCCTTTCCACATTTTAATGAAGAATGGTCACAAAACAAAGGCTTAAAAAGAAAACAAATTCAAGCCAAAAACCAGCACAACAAATCAAAACAAACACACCAGCACTGAACTCAGAGTCCTCATGAAAACAATGCTAAAATAAACTCAATACATTCCATTTCTCTGTCTTTTCCTTGATCTTTTGAAATATGAATGTATAAGGAAACCATGAATTTACTGTAGACAGACAAGCAACACAACAGGAGATAGCTTTAGCTATAGGACAAATTCCCAGTATTTAACTGCTAAAGCTTGCTCCTGTGGACTTACCCTTATTGACCAGACACACCACATCCTGAGGGCTGTAATCCTAGTCCCCAGTCTATACCATCAACCGCACAGAGTACCACTCCACTCCCCGGTACCCTTACCAGTCCCTGACTCACCCTTCCCTGCTCCCAATAAATCCAGCCTGAAGAGACTCTACAATGAACAGCTGTGGTAAACAGAAATTTCTAAGATTCTATTCACTTTACTTAATTATATTCATGTCTCAAGTAAAGAACTGTAAAATGTATGGAAGACATTGAGGCCAGGGTGGTGGTGAGAGGATCAATCTCCCCAATATGCTGTTGCAGTTTGGGGTAGCATTGTTCCCCAAGTCATTCCTTGTGATGCTAAGGGCTATATAAGTTTGGACTCAGGAGACAAGTGTTTGGAGGCAAACTCAGAACTTTCTACCTTTACCACTGGTGTGTGTATGTTCATCTTTCCTGGTGTTTGCTGTTATGCGTATGTTCATGTTTCCTGGTGTTTTAGCAGACAAAACATTCCTGCTGAGCCTTCAGATCAGTATAATGAGACATACACAGTAGCCACTTTGCATGTGGCATCCTCCGTAATCAACAGGAGTGTCATTGGTATGGGTCTGCTCAACGTCTTAAAACATTCTCACCTTCCTTCGGTTATCTCAAACCCCACTAAAACAAACCATCCAAATCAGTCTGAGATATTTTTAAAATACTGTCCTTTCAGTCTGTTTTTCAGACTTCAAAGGATAGCTCTATGATACTATTTTCTATAGCTTGGTAAGCAGAGAGTATCTCCAAGTGAGTGAGGTATTCTAGTACAGATCGAATCCCAAGTCCTTTTTAGATGGCAGGAAAATCAATGAATCGTGAGCAGCATGTGTGGCTGTCAACTTGTATAGATAATTAACATTACTTCATAATAATTAGCTGAAACTGCTACAATATTTTTATTTTATTGTTTTCAGTACATAAACATAGAACAATATGAGATTTGTGGGTAAAGGGAGGAGAAGAGACAGAAACTGACAGCGATGGGGGAGTGGATTGCCTAGAAGCAAATAGCTGAAGATTTAAAAGGCTTTCTGAAAGTATCCTCTGCAATCCTGACAGTTTTAAATGATGAAATCAACATTATATTCAAAATTTCATCCTCAAAATTCCTTCCCAGCCTGTATTACAGTCAGCAGATCTAAACATGAGGGACCAAAGACAAGGCGACCCCTGGTCTTGCTCATTGTTCCTGGAAATGACAGCACAAAAAACAGATCTAGCTAAATTGCAAGAGTATCATTGCTTCTACAGAGTCCCACAAAATGTTTTAGGATTTGGAAGCTGCTACTGTGCTGGATCTTTTTGTTTCCTGTACAGATGCAGATACACATGGTGAATAACAATAATCCCCATGCTATAAAACTGAAGCTGTAGCTTTTTTCAGACTGCAATTCTGTACAAATTTGTTTCCAAAGCAAGTGGCGTTTTATACCTTAAAACTCAGAAACAAATAGTAGACTGTTATGGATGGAGATTGATCTTAGGTGCAAACTTTGAGATTCTAAAAAGCAATTGTAGGATACTTATCAATAAAAGATCAGGATATGTTTATTGGATAAAACTAGAATATATTTATAATAAGATCTAAGTATATTCATATCTTTATTTTAAATCAGAGAGTACTTGGGGGAGGGGGAATTGTTAAGTCTGGTTTAAGGCTGCTAAATACAATGTCAGTTTTTATTTAACATCCAAATGCTCAGATTTTAGGGTAAATTGTTTAGGGCGTGTGGAGAAGGAAAGGCAGTAGCTTCTCTTTGAGAATACAAGTAGTTAAAAAAAAAAGTAGTAAGATGTAATAACTAAATGTAACACTAATAATGGCTATCATTTAAAATTAGTATGTGCCAGGCACTAATTAGATGCTTTATATACTTGGTCTCATTGACGCGTGCAAGAGGTATATTATTATCATGGTGTTACATGTGAAAAACAACTGCCTCTTAAATGTTAAATAACTAGCCCAAGTCCATATAACTTCTAAATGACAGAGGTAGATTCAATCTAAGGTCTCTCCCAGCACTCTGTAAGTATAAATGGATATAATTAATTAGAATGCATTGAATTGATAAATGAACCCAGACACTATTCTGGCTATGTAAAGAATTAGTATAACATCTTGGAGGAAATAAGCCACTTATTAATTATTATTTTATCAGTCTTTAATTCCTCATCTCCAAAATCAATAATAACACCTTCTTGGAAGCATGTTCATACTCACTTAGTGATATTCCTTTAGCCCTTATCGTCATGAATGGCACCAATATCCACTCAGCTAGAAACCTGGAAGCCATCCTGACCTCACCCCCATGTCTGATTAGGCCATCAAGTCCAATTATTTTTCTATGTAAATAGCTCTCATACCCATCACTTTCTATCTCACTGACATGCATTAGTTCAAACTCTTTCATTCTTCCCTAATTTATTCTCACCATTCTTTAGTCTGTTCTTTTCATTGCTGTGAGAAAGATCTTTCTGAAAGCCTCATGGGATCAGTTACTTTCCTGAAAGTCTACAATCAAGCCTGTACTATAATCTAGCAACTCCACTCCTAGGGGTACACACAACAGAATGCATACGTACTTATGTCCACCAAATGGCATATACTAGAATGTGCGTAACAGCTCTATTCTAAAAATTAGAGACTACATAATGCCCCACTCTAGAATGGGTGAAAAAATTGTGGCATATTTTACACAATGGAATATTATACAGGAATGAGAGTAAACAGACTAATCTACATGCAAGCAAAATGATTGTCTGTACAAGCATTTAAATGAAGTTCAGAAACATGCAAACATAAGCCAGGCTTTTAGAAATCAGGACTGTGGTTATCTATGGAAGTTGGAGATAGAATCTGGAAGGTGATCCTGGTAATGTTCCATTTTTCTATCTGAGTCATGGTTAGCTAGATGTAGTCACATAAATTTTTACAAAGAATATTCACATTTATAATATGTTCACTTTTCTTTATGTGTGTTATATGTCAATAAAAAGTAAAAAATAAAATAAAAATTCTTTTTTAAAAGATCTAAGCATGTTCCCTTTACATTAAAGAGTTTATAGTGGTGATACAGGAAAGGACAATTGAGAATAAAAAGGACATGAAACTCTTAATGACAAAGAACTGCAGCTACTGGTGGGATAATCAGCTAGGTACGTGAAGGGACTACCACGACTAATGTGACTGCTATGGATTTAAAAAGCCAGATGCAACAGAGACACTCCCTCTCACCAACAATTAACTGTTCAGCGTCTTCAAGGAATGCAATGAAAAATAACTTCGCTGCTTTCAAATAGAACAGAGTAAATTCTGACCATATACCAAACAGCCTGCTTTTAGCAAGCAGAAATAACATGAGGCCACGTGCAGAGAAGAAAAGTACAGGGACCTGTCAGAACCCAGCTTACACAATGCCCATCGACAATTCAAAATCAATTTATTTTTTTGTGAAAAAAAACTCTTCAGAATTTTTTAACACTCTGGATTCAACTGAAACAGCAGTACTTGGGGATGTGGGTTATGCAACCAGGAGATTTTTACCTTAAGAGCATATCATTATAGAAAAGAAAAGTTTCTGTCTGCTCTTCTGAGTTATGATACCTGCTTTGTGCCGGAAAAACACAAAAATATTTTGAGTAATCAAAATGGTTAATTCCAAGTACTCTACCTTTCACCTTCTCAGAGGACAAGTTTGACTCCAAAATAAGATTTATGTGCTGTTACTATATCACACAAGGCCATTACTACTTCAAGATTTTTCTGAACACAGCAGCAAAAGAAAAGCATCCACAAGCAAGATATGCCTTATTGTCCCCCCAACACATTCTCTGGGCTTCTCACTTTCCCATCCATGAGAAGTTTTCATTGATTTGTCATTGAGTGCTCCCTGGAGTCCCATGAAATCATGGAAAATGTGACCATATGTTTCAGCCGTGCCCTTGGTCAGGGAGCTGCTGACACCTTCATTGTCCAGCCTTCAAGATTCTTTAGTACATTTTATGTCTTAGAGACAGAAGTTATTTTAAAGTGATTGACTGAAGCAGAGCTTCTAGAATTAGAACAGGTGTGATTTGCGTACACATCTGTTTGGTCATAAAATATTGGCGAGTAAGGGGGATATCCATGTTGGTAGCTGCTTCCCAAAAGCTCCGCACTACATTTAGCACCCTTCTAAGACAACAAGATCAGGGAATGAAATATTCTCCCATTTCAGACAACAAAAATTAAATTATCCATGTTCTCCTTACAAATTTATCCTGTATTTCTGAATTTTTAATTAAATTAAGTCATCTAAATTCATTGATTCTAATTTATTCATTTCTTTAAAAATGCCCATTCTGTTTTCTTGTGGAACCCATAGGCAGAGATGCAAATATTTAACAAAATTAACAACTTGAACTACACATAAATGTTTCCGTTTGCTTTCATCATTCTTTTGGAATAAGCCTCTGAGGAATAAGTATAATATTTTTTCTTAAGGAGGAAGAGCATCTCCAGAGAACACATGTACATGCACACACTTGGAAACAATTATGAGGCCATTCCATTGATACTTGTTTCTCTTCTGTCCTCTTTGGTAAAGATATATTTTAATGAATATTGCCCAATCTTGAGATGGAGGTTTCTAGGAATACTTTAATAATGTACGCAGACAACCAGATCTTTGCATTTCAATAGTATTATATTAACACATGCTCAGAGAAAATAAATTTTAGCTCCATTTCTGTAATTCCCCTTACATATTTATATGCAAATATTTTCTCAGGCCAGGAACCAAACTACCAAAGGAAAAATCATGCTGACTTTCACACCAAGATATAATTTCTCCTTAGTTTCTCTCTCAACAAGGCCAGTATTTCCATTGAGATGGGTTGTTTATGGCAAAATTTCATATTCATTAGAAAATCATGCCTTGGAGGTTATTTTTATTTGTTTGGCACCTCCAAGGGAACTCGACACATATGCCATCCTTTTGATTACACTTATACCTTTTGAATTTCTGTAGAATATCCTTTCATCAAGTTATCCCATTGTTGAACATCCTCTACAGCTTCCCATTTCCTTCAGGGCAAAATACATGGTTTTTCTAGCTAAGCTGCTCTATAATCTCTCTGTATACTACTTACTTCTGCCTTTTCTCCCAAACGTACCTTATACTCTAGATTGCTGATTATTTTTTTTGACAACACATTAAGCTCAGTCTCCATTTCAAGCTTTTGATCCTGTAGTTCACTCACATGGAATGCCTCTCCCTGCTTTTCCAGACAACTCCTGCCTTTTCTTTAAAAAGCGACTCATTGAACATAAACTGGGGAGTCTTTCTGACCAGTCCTGGTTATACTGACCTTCACCTACCTATACCACTCATTCTGGCCATTTATATATTATCATTCATTCTTATAAACATGTTTGTGTGTATGATTTATATTTCTCATTATATTGGCTCTTTGTAGAGAACAGGTACTATCCTATTCAGGTGCTATTTTTTCCTTAACATTGAGCATAGCAGGCACTTGATAAATACTTGTAGACAAATGAACAGATGAGCCACTGTGCAGTTTGATTTTACATGAAATACAGAACTGGAAAGGGGTCAGAACAGAGATCTGAGCTGAGTCAGATCAACTGAGATTCCTGTTGAACCCTCACTCTTCATTGCTGAATGTCCACGTATAACTCCAAATCCTTAAGCCCATTGTAAAAGCCAATCAAATGTGAAATTACTCCACAGAAAAAAAAAATTATGAGAATAAAAACATCACTGAAGAACCAGTTTCAATCTAACATGTTTGGGAAAAAGCCAACTTTGGCTTATATATATCAGGGTAATGTTTCCTGATACAGGCTATGAATTATATCTTATATATGATACATATATAAGATATATATTAAATGATTACATATGATCAAATTAAAAATTCTGGAAGACTATTGAAGATAGAAAAAATTATCCAGGCATTGTGATGCGTGCCTGTAGTCCCAGCTACCTGGGGATGCCTAGGCAGGAGGATCGTTTGAGCCCAGAAGTCTGAGGTTGCAGTGAGCTGAGATGACACCACTGCACTCTACCTGGGGTGATAGAGTGACACTCCATCTCAAAAAAATTAAAAAAAAAAATTCTGGAAGAACAGCAAACACAGATTATTTTGTTAAATGTATTTTCATGCCAAAAATAAAACATCTAGTTTTCATGGGTAACAATTTCTGGTTAAGTTGTCATACTATGTAAATGTAAAAATAGAAAGCTCAGAGAGATCTATAAAATAGAAACCATTTTAAATTTTTTCCAGTCATTTCAGAAATATCTAACTGATAATATAAAGCTTAATACAAAATAACTACATGTTTACTATATACAAGGCCTTGTGCTATGAACATTCTCATTAATCTTCTCAACAAATCTATCAATTAGATACTGTTGTTATTCCCATTTTATATGGGGAAACTGAAGCTAGAGAAGCTAAGTAATTTGCTCAAAGTCACACGGCCAATAAGGGGCAGAGCAAGATACAAACCCAGCGCTCCAGCTGCACTGCAGGAAGGAGCAGTGGCGTCACACAGTCTCCTGTGTCCAGGCAGGTGCTACTGACAGTGATGTGTGACATCATGATCACAACGATCTATGGTTGGAAAGTGAATCCTTGCTTAATACAGAAAAACAAGATTGTGTACATTTTCAAAATATTAAGTCTTGGCTGGAATCTGTTTTAACATTCTTGCTTTAGCGTTCATTTCAGCATCTCTATAACCTTATTCAACAGACCTAATAGACTCCCAACTGTTTCACGAATTATGAAGAACTGGGTTAAGAAGTAGTGTCCCTACTGATATTTCAATCCCTACTGAAATGTGAGAGAAAAACAGCAGATATAAAAAGAAAACCAAATCTTGAAAGGTCGATTCTTTCAGATAAAGTGTAATACAGTGAGCTTCCTCAAACCCACAGCCTGGGAAGAAAATTTCAAGTATTCAAAGGACCCTATTTGATACTCAGTTGTCATATAAGGCTCACAAAAATGGAATCTTATACACATTAGAGTGTGACCTTAGGGGAGTTAATGTATTCGTGGATCTATGTCTTCATCTATCAAGTAAAGAGACAGATGGTTTCTACTTAGATCATTTATTCCTTTATGTACTTGTATATTTATTTCTTACATTTGCCTTAATTTATAAATAATTCAACATAATTACATGATCTATAAATATTCTTTACATATCTAAATGATGACTTAATTATTTGATGGTATTTTTTAGCTTTTATTCCTCTACTTTCTACTTTGAAAAATTTCAAAGCTATAGAAAATTCAAAGAATAGGTCAATGAACAGTGTACCTTCTTCCCCAAGATCCATAAGTTAACATCTTCTCACATTTGCTTTATCTCTGTATATCCTTCTCTCACACATAGACATGTGCACTTTATGACAAAACCACTTGAAAGTAGTTAAAGATAATATCATGATATCTCACCACTAACTACATCTCATGCATATCTTAAGAGCAAGGACATTCTCTTACATAAGCACACCACCATTATCATACCCAAGAAACTTAACATTGATACAATATTGTCTAATACACAGCCCATACTCAGATTTCCCTGATTGTTTATGTAAAAATGTCCTTTCTAGCTGTTTCTTAAATACAAGATCCAGTCAACGATTACACATTCCATTAGCATTTTATTTAGTCCTCTTTAACTTACACAGTATCCTAATTTTTGTCCATTTAAGTTTTTCATGACGTTGACATATTTTGAAGAGTTCAATAGTCTTAGGAAACATCCTATGATCTGTATTAGTCTGAGTGTCTTTGTTATTATTCAATGTGGTAAAATCTATTATTGTAATTTTTTGTATTTATATTGTCTCAGATTTAGACAATCAAGTGGTGGTTACTGTGATTTTTTTTTTTTAATGTTTCTATTACTCTTTTAGCAATTCCTTGCTTTCTGGCACAAGGTGTTCCATGTATATCGCATGCACAGCCAGGAATCATCCAGTACTCCAGGAATTCCCATTTTGGTTCCTTTTCATGGGAATGGTATTTAGAAACTAATATAACCTTGCTTGCAAGGTATCAAAGTGTCTTGGCCCTATCCATGGACAGAGGTAGAAAAGAGAATCTACTAAAATTATCAGTTCATTACCATAGATGATCCATTTGGAATTTATTATAATGCATGCTATAAATATAGATCGTATTTTTCCTTTTTCCAAAATTACCAGGTTGTTCCAACATCATTTATTTTAAAGTCCACGTGGCCAACAGTAATTTAATATACAAATTTATCATAAACTTATTTTCTGTATTTACTTGAGTCTAATTTCTGTATATACTTGGGTCTGTTTCTGAGCCTTCTATTCTTTACAATGGCCTATCTATTCATGTGCCAGTATATTCTTTTTATTTAAATTTAAATAAATTTACTCAAAAGATATATAAAATTACTAGAAACATATATTGTGCTTTTGCTATCAACTTTCAACTCAACATCAAGACTGAATTTGTGAAAACCAACCAACTATTACTAGAGGAAATATTTATGATCTAAGAAGTCTAGGGGTTCTCAGAATGTGGGCCTGGGCACATCTTATCAAGAGCTCCTGCAAGTTTGTTAGACCTGTAGAACCTCCTGTCCCACGCCAGGCCTCCTGCATTAGAAACCACGGCTGGGATCAAACAATCTATGCTTTAACAAACCCTCCACGTGATTCCAATGCACATTCAAGTTTAAGACCAACTAGTCTAGTTTGTTTTGACTTATCTCATTATTCAATTCTAGGCTGTCTTCTGGTCCCTATCTTGGTGTCCCTCTGTGGATGTCCTTTCCAGGAATGACCATTTCCTAAGTCAGGAATTAGATGGCCACCTGTATTCATGAATATTTTTTGAACATCTCCTCAATATCTTGATAGTTTCATATAATGTGTGTCCATCCTCCCAAAGTAGAAAATATTAAGTTTCTCACACTTCCTTGCTCCTAGTGAGCAGGCATGTGGTTTAGATTACACCAACTAGATGCATTCAAATAAGAACTGGATGTGGAAGGGGCAACATGAAGAGATATCCACAAACAGATATATTGGTCTTGGGACAAGCACAGCGGTGGAGATGACAGTTCTTTGGAAGCTGTGGCAGAGCTTCTGTAGCCTTGTCAATGCCAAGTGGTGAGCTGTGGCAGTGATGGTGTTTTTACTAGAATAGTCTCACCACATGGTTAGGTGTTGCTCCTGGCTCCATTGTTCCCGACTGAGTAGCAGGCACCAAGCCTGATTATTTGTCTCTAGTATCATGTTCCTTTAATAACAGAAGCTTTAGGTCAATATATATATTAAATATATAACATGCATTAATATATATTTCAATAATTCTCACTGCTTATTTTTTAGAATCTTTGGTCCATATTTATTTTTTCCACATGAATATTTTAGCATTTTATTTTTAAATAATTTTAAATTTATACAAGAGTTGCTGAAATAATACAATCTGCCATATACACTTTATCCGTAACAAAAACTATGTCAAGTTAGCTGCCTCAAAGGTTTAACATACTTTAGTGGTTCTGAGTTGTAAAAGTTCTGAAATAAGTTTATTAAGATTCTGATTATCAGATCAATACTTATAGGCCTTAGGGTATTTTATTTAATGCTTAAGTGAATCTAAAAACTGATTAAAAGTTGAGAATATGATATATCGATATTAAAGACAATTAGTTTTCAATTATTCATAGTCAGACCACTTTAACAGAAAAATGATTTCCGTTTTTGCATGTTACCTTTCAATCCTTGTCCACGTGCTCCTGTGGTTTTTAGTGTAGTATAATATATGTACTTCTAATTTGTATTGTGTTTTCATTAATCATATCAAAATCTTCCTGCAGGCTGATCTGTAATCTACATAATTGTCATTTTGGAAGATTGAAAATATTCTGAAATGTCTTAACATTTATTACAGTGCTATCTACCACTAGACACTAAATTTTGTCCCATGTTGTATGTGCCACAACAATCTCACCTCTTCACAGCTCCACCAAAGGTGTGTCTGTCATCACTGTCCATTTCTCTATTTTTCCTACAAATGCAGAAATGTGTGTATTTCTAAGCAATATTTAGTACTGTTTTGCATGCTTTTAAACTTTATCAGAATGGTATCACAATGTATGTATTTCTCTACAACTTACATTTTTTCACTCAAAACCAATTTGTAAGAATTATCTGGGCGGATATAGATTGCTGTAGTTTTCTAATTTTCATTGCAATATATCATTCTACTATTTGATTATACCATAATTGATTTATACATTCTTCTCTTCCTGAACACTTAGGTTGTTTCTAATTTTTGCCATTACAAATGTTATCATCATTCTTGTAAATACAGCCTTGTATGCTTGTGGGGGAGTTTCTCTAACGTATGAATGTAGGAATGGATTGCTGATTCATAGGATATTATATCTTCAAGTTTTCTAGTTTTTGCCATATTTTTGTGCAAGACAGTTGTTCCATTTCATTCTCCCACCATAAGTTCTGATACAGTAATAACAGGTATCTTGACTTGTAATTGTTTGCCAATCTGATGGATTTTTCATTTTAGTTTCACTTTGCAATTTTCTAATCACTAGTGGAGTTAAGCATTTTTTTGTATATTTATTGGCTATTTATGATTCCTCTTCAGAAAATTGCATGTATTTTTTCCCATTTTTCTGTTGGACTATTTTGGCCTTTTCTGATTAATGCAAAAGAGTTTACACACATGCACACATAATTTATTATTTTTTTTTACCCGGAGCTCAATTTGAGACAAAGTGTCTTTTTTCGTCTCCTTTTTCCTCTCCCTTTTGCTGTCAGATGGAGATTCTAGCACACTCTTTTTCAGGCAAGATCTACCCACAAGGAATGTCTTCATCCTGAAGCCTCAGTTCCAGCTCCTCCCCATACCACACAGGCCCAAGAACTCCTCACCTGTCTCCGATTTCCAATTTCCACTCTAAATAAATGTGTTCAGAGCATTCTTGGGCTTGCTAAACAGTCTGCTTCCTAATTCTTTTTTTTGACTCCCGTAAATATTTCTCACTTTCTTGCAAGTTCAACTATGCCTTCAAACAGATGTTTGTTATATTTCATCCAGCAAAGGGTTTTTCATGATATCTGATTTTTCATTTTGCTTAAAGTTTAAGACCTATCTTTTATATGTGTATCCCATACTGTGGATGCACCATAATATAAGTAACCATTTCCTCTTGATGCACATTGAGACTGTTTTTAATATTTCAGTATTTAAAAATGCCATATTTTATGAATATATTATTGCATCTATGTGAAAATATTTCTATTGCATAAATGTCTAGAAGTAGATTTGCTGTTTCAAAGGGTATGCGCACTTTTAGTTTGCTCACCAAAAAGTTGGAAAAAATCTACATTTCCATGAATATTAAATGAGCGACTTAGTTTCCATAGCCTTGACAATACTGAATCTTAATCTTCATACGGCGTTTATGTTTCTTGTTCTTGTTCTGAATTGGCTGTTGATGTGCTTTGCCTGTATTTTTTTCATTGCCTTGTATGTTTTGCTTTCTTATTGCTTTGAAAAGGTGGTTTTATTATCCAGATAATAATCCTTTTCTATAATCTGATTCAAATTTTCTTCCTGTCTTTCAATTTTATTCATAATAAAAACCTTTTCCATACAGAAGTTTCAAATTTCTGTCCCTTTAAATCTGACATTTTTATCTTTATTTCTTTTTATCCCCAAGATAATAAAAATATCATGCTATATTTTCTTTCAATACTTTTTAAGTTTTAAAAAACACCCAGCAATTATTTTTATGTCATATGAGGCAAATATCAAAGCTGTTTTAAAATCAATAGCTAATTGCCCAACATCATTTAGCAGTCTGTATTTCTCACTGACTTGAAATATATTCATATTCATATGTATACATTTATGAGTATGTTGGTGTGTGCCTTCATGCGATATAAAAATTTTTACTGTGCTCATTTAATCTATTGGCCTTTTCCTAAGCCATGCTGTTTTGATTATTGTGACTTTATAATATGTTTTAATATCTTTATGTTTTCATGATTGGGGTAAGATCCCAAGCAAAAGAGGTGCCTCCTTTCAAAACTCTCTTGTCTATTATTCTGCATGTCCAGATGGATTTTAGAATCACTGTTTTGTCAAGATCTTCACAAAGGGATTTTATTTTCTTATTTTCTAAACAGATACACACTTTCCTTAACCAAATTGGGTGCTTAAAGGATCCTTTATGATTCAATTAGAAGTCCTAAAAACTGAGTTCTAGGAAAGAAATAAAAAGGACTAACAATAAAAATACCCACCACAATCACTTTTTTTTCAAATGCTTAATAAACATTATCTCATCTCTTCCTTTGAACAACCCAGCAAGGATTGTTTTGTTAAACTCATTTTAAAAGTGAAGAAACTGAAGTTTAGGGTGTTTTATCAGCTGGGAGGCTACCCAGCTAGAAAGGTAATGAAGCAGGGATTATAAGTGACTCTCAAGCTAAAACACTTAACCCCTTTAATTTCTCTTATCTCTAGAACAGCAGTTCCCAAATTGCTGTCCCTGGAACTTGTTGGAAATGCAAATTCCCTGGCCTACCGGGACCTACCAAATCCGAAACTCTGGGGATGTGGTCCAGCAATCCGTGTTATAAAAGCCCTTCAAGGGTTTTGATACAGGTAAAATTTGAGAACCACTGATCTAGAATCCAAAGGCTGGGGAGTAATAAGAGGGCGCAAGAAATATTGCATAGAGGGGGGGAAAAAAAAAAACAGAAAAGAACAGCACTCATTGAAATGAATGAGAAGAAATGCTACAGACATTCAGGGCTTTTATTAAATGACCATTGTGTTGATAATAAAAACAGTCAATCACTACATGGCCTAAGAAGATAAAATACAAAACAAAAAGCGCTTAGCTAAAAGGGATCCTTTACACTTTGCAGATCAGAAAAACTGAGAAACCACTGAACCAGAAGGTATAAAAATCTAAGATATATCAACCCATTTCTCTGAGATCTACAATCAAGAAATACGTCAGTAACCCTTGGCTAAGACACAAATGCCTGTTCCTGTGAATTTTGATCTCCTTCAGAGGCCAGACCAGAAACAGGTCTGAGCAGCTGAGTGAGGAAGAAGCTTGGAAAACTTCTGAGAAGAAGAGAAAACACTGAGAGATAACAGAAAATAAGAGGAGGTTGTCAGCAAAGGGCAGCCTAAAGCAGCGCTGCAGCTGGAGGGCTGAGAGCAGGGGTGAGGGCCGAGGGAACGGAAGGGCTGCCGGGGTGGACACGCGGGAGGCTGGGCCGGCAGCACCATCTGGGGTGGTGAGGTGAGCCATATGCCCTGCGCATTCGGGGCCTCCCACAGCCGCCTCTGTGATTAAAAAGGGAACAAAAAATAACTTTTTCATTACTATTTTTGAATTCGATACATTTACCATTATTTGCAGCCACCCAGTTTAGCCAAATTCTCATTTAGTGAAATTAGTGCGTGGAACCAGCTGGATTTGCCCATGCAAAGAGGACTTGGTGGGTTCAGGTGTTTAGCCTCTTTGTAAGAATTACCTATTAATTAAGATAATTAGCCTTTCAGTTGGGTATCCTGTCAGGTTTAGGGATAAATTCTTGAAGAAGACTGACTGTAAAAGACACTAACTTGGATTGAATACATTTAACACATTGACTGCCACGCTAGAAAAACAAATTTTTTTTTCCTTGGGGCCACAGTGTTTTATTACTAAAATAGAATAAAAACGTTGACAACAAAACAATCCTTTCCAATTGTTTTCTAATGAAAAATTTAATGAAAAATGTAATTGATTGACTTTTATTCATTTAATCCATGTTTTTAGAATTAATTTGTCAATATTAATTGTAACAATCAGAACATCAACAAGTCAGATTTTCACAAACCAACTGCAAGGTTTTGCCCAGGTTTTGCTTCACGAGGCCCCGGGCTCAAAATTAGCATGAGTTAAATACAACTCACATGGCAGTTAATGTGTTAAAATATTCCCTGGGTTTTTCATTTGGTAGTGAGGTGCCTGCTTGGCTTAGAAAAATTCAGCCTACAAGATTTGCGAAATCACCCTATGAATAGGAAGACTGTTAGTGTAGCATATCTTCACCAACCTCTTGGAATTTAAAGCAGCATTTCCAAGGTTTATTATTTGTATTGGTTTTAATAGGATTCTTTTATGAACCTTTTTAATGAGGAGTATTCAATTATTGCTTCCTGAAAACACTGCTATAATATCAGACTCCGCGCTGTGAGGCCGCTTTCCGTGTAAGTGTATGTGATCTGAATGGGAAAGGAAAGAACTATTAAATAGCCATTTCTTGCCTTGACTGTATCAAGCTTTCTGTCTGCTAATGTTGGTGGATGGCAGATATATGCAAACATTCCATCTTTCTAGTTTGAGAAAGCCACTGGATTTAAAAAGGAAATGTATTTAAATGTTAAAACCCACACAATATGATGCCTATCAAATAAGGACTTTTTCAGACTAAAACTTTCTCCCTTTCCTTTAACAAATCAGAAAGGATTGAGCAGAAGTTTTCTAAGCCCGTGGGATGATTAATTAGGGAGGGTGCTCTGGGCAAAGCTCATGAATCTAAAACCAAATGTGCACCTTTAATATGTAAAGCTCAATGTGGAGTTTAAAACTGGATGTAGTAACTTGGAGCCTGGGCCTCAAGGCATGACTCAAATATTCTGCTACAGGATCTCACTGATAACCCTGAAGGAAGAAACCCAAATTGTTAATCCACTTTCAATCACCGATCAGGAGAACCTTTGCGAATATTTGATAAAATAGACCAGCATGTGACTTGAGTTGAAAGTGTTCCTTGCTTTTTACGCATATTTAATGACAGCTCTGAAAGCTCTCGTGAGCTCATATACATAGTAGCTAATATTTCATTTTTAGGAATGATGGCTGAGAATGTTCAAAATCAGATTAGGAGTTTCTAGAATAAAGCCACCCTTGACACAATGGTTGGGGAAGAGAGAACACGGTTATCCTGACCAAATTAGGCCTGTTGTCATCCTGCCCTGATTAACAATGCATAATAATCAAACTTTGAACTTTTATATAGATGGAAGCATATTAAGCCCTTATTACCCAAACATTTGTTAATTGATACTGGACAACATCCTAGATGATGTGAGTGTACTCACAGAGGAATTTCATTAATTCATTAGGCCTTCCTTTGGCATTTCAGTTTTACACAGGTTAGCACTGTCCTGTGAGAGAATGACATGAAACAGAAATAAAGAACAAATAATACTTTCTTTGAACGAAGTCTATACAGATATTATGTCTTCAGTAGGTGTATGGATGTGAATAAACTGTTTCTAGTTCTGACAAGGCCATCAAGAAGTAGCTTATAGGGAGCGAGGAGAGAGAGTAAGGTAGCTTGTAACGAGGCTCTCCCACCTCCACTCACCATGACCCCTCACCTCCACTCACCTGCCCCATCCCCATTCTTTGATCCTATTGGTTGTTATTTCCTCAATCTCACGCAAAGTGCTATACCAATGCAACCTCAAGATAAGTCTCCTAACCTCCCCACCTCCTTCCAACTAGCTTGCCATCCTTCCTCTATTAATATATAGAACTTCTGGTTCCGGCATGATATGTATGGTAAGTACTATTGTGCTTTTTGTTGTCATTATTATGATGAGATGATAATTATTGCAATTGTTCCCAGGTAGGGTTGAAGAATCTCAGTACTCCCTGTTGTAGTTCTCTCCCTCCTACTGAGCTGGAGATTACCACCTCATTTTACCAAGTTTTTATTCATTAATAAAGGCATTCTTTGGTATGGGGATATTTTTATTAAAATATATTTCATAACAGCCTGATGATTTGGTTAATATAAGTATCCTGCTTAATTGAAGGGGAGTGAACTGAGGCCAGGAGTTGCCATGTACATTCCTAAAGTTAACACCAAGTTAGATTTGTATGTCCTGAGTTTCTTGCTGGTAGGCAGGCCAGCTATAAAATAAAAAACAATTCCACCAAAAAGTATTTATCCTGGAGTAAGGCAAATTTATATAAATAAACTTACCTTATTAGTTCACCAGAGCATTGCACTTTAGCACTCATTCATCAACTATTAGACAATTCTACTGCCATTGAAAGCCTTAATTGAAAGAGAAACGCCCCATCATCAAGAATGTCACCCAATTTAACCAGCCTTTATTGATGACACACCAGTAAAAAGTTTCCCAGCCCAGGGAATGTGAGCTTTTTCAAAAATTAACAAAGCTTGTCCTTGCTCTTAAAGACTTTCCAAAATGGTTCCATGTTTTTATTTTTCCCATTATTGGAGCAATTTGCTCAAATTACTCACCTGGTCTGTTGCCACCTGATACAAGCCCTTTTTCAGGTACTGGGCTATAGGATTCCTCTAATCCACCCCTTAGCCTCTGGGACTCTAATCTTTATCAAATTCAAATCTCTGAGCTTGATACCAAAAGTTCAGTACTTGTCCCCAAGGGTAAACAAAGAATGAGGACAAGTAGTTTGAGAAAAAGGAAAAAGAAGTTTATAAATTTGCCAGCAAATGAGGAGGACGGCAGACTCTCATCCTAAAGAACAATCATCCCCCTTTTAAGCAGAAATACAGGGTTTTTAAAGCAGGTTTTTAGCATCCAGCTATTGCTATTTCACTAGAGCATCTCCAGTGAAGAATATCTGGTGACCTCTGCACAGATAATTCTGTTGAGCCATCTCTTGTGGTTTAGGGTACTAGAAAAAAAAAACACTCCTCTGCCCCTCTGCTTACTGGCCTCGGGCAGGAATGAAGGTTTTAATTCCTCAGACATAGTGAGGGCTTTTAAAGAGACAAATTGTAAAACATTTTGCCTGTTTTCAAATCCTTACTTCTGTTACAAGCTCATCCTTTTCTTTCCCCACTTTGTCTAGTGACAGTAGGAGCAATGAGCCAATCTCATTACATTCATAGTGTGCCAAAAATCTTAGGAAGTATTATATACCTCGTCATTCAGATCTTTGCTTCTTATAAGTGGTTGATTAGGAGCATCCAATGGTGATATTTTGTGTATCTCCTTTGCCATATCACACCATGAACTATTAATATTATCTTTACTACTGGAAATAAAGTGATTAGCATCTTTAAATCTAATTACTTTAGAGAGCCAATTTCAGAAACCCCAGAACCAATCCAGAAAACTCATCCTCAAAATTCTCTTCCTCTAGAACCATTCTTGGTACCAAAATCTGTACTATTCAGCGTTCTTTAGAGAAATGGAACCACTAGTATGTGTGTGTGTGTGTGTATTTATTCAGAGAGAGAGATTGATTTATTGTAAGGAATTGGCTCATGCAATATGGAAGCTACCAAGTCCCAAGATCCGTAGTCAGCAAGCTGAGACCCAGGAGAGCTGACGGTATAGCTCCAGTCCAACTCTAATGGCCTGAGAAGCAGGAAAGCTGATGGTGTAAGTTTCAGTTTGAGTCCAAGTCCAAAGGCAGAATAAGACCAATGTCCCAGCTCAAAGAGAGTTGAGCAGAGATAGTGAATTCTCCCTTACTCAGCCTTTTGTTCTATTTGGACCCTCAGTAGATTGGATGAGGCCCCTCACTTTAGGGAGAGCAATCTGTTTTATTTACTTTACAATTCAGATGTTAATCTCACCCAGAAACACTCTCACAGACATATCATCCAGAATAATGTGTAACCAAATACCTGGGCACCCAGTGGCCTAGTTAAGCTAACACAAAATTAGTCATCACAAAACCTCTTAGGTTCATTCACATTAGTTTAAAGTTTACCAATTCCGCCATCCCTGTGTTCTATTCTCTGAAGAGCAGCAGAGCAGAAATTCCCTAAATGTTAATATTACAAAAAAAAAAAAAAAAAGCTTTAGATTGAAATAAAATCAAAGCAAGCAATAATTCTAGGTGCTAAGTACACAAGATGCAGTGCTGGGCACCAACACTTCTGTGCTGATAAAATATATAAAAATAATAAATATAGTGGCATTGTACCTTCAACCTGAGGTTGAACTCTGTTCAACTACGTATCTACCCAAATAGCAGACTGAAATAACATCAAGACATGCCTCTTCCAAGATGTCTGTTCTGTACAGTTTCACTCCAGATGCATTTTCCTATGACTGATTCTCTTCCTTACCATTGTATAAGCTCTTTGAACACCTTACTCAATTTTAATTACCTTTAGATTTTCAATATCCTAAACAGAGACAGACACAAACTAAATGCAAAATTAAATTACTAGTTTTATGACTCATGTATATAAAGTATGTATATATAGCATTAAAATGGTTTTTTTACTTCTGACATGTAACATCTGTTTCATTGCACTACAGACATACCTCATATGTACACTGCCTTGTAATTGGCTCCCAGTTACTTTTATGGATTTCTTGTCCTCCAATCAGATAGGAAGTTCCTCAAATGTTGGAGATCTTGAATTCCTCTTCTTTTGAATGGTATTTATAAGCAAAAACTGTAACTTCTCAATACAAGCTAGATGAATCATACACCTTTGTATTCTTGGTGGAATAAGTGAAAGAGTAAATAACTGCCAAACCTTCTGATGTCTCTATTGTATCTGACCTTCTAAGGGGGAGGTGGAAGGGGGCATTTCATGACTAGCAAGAAAGAAATTTCTCCACATAACAACGCTGAAAAAAATAATCTGTTTTTGAAAATTTACATTTTAAAACAATATAAATACCATTTTTCTTGGAAATGGTGTTCTTCAAAATGCCGTGTTATTCAAATCAACTCTCAGTTACTCAGGAGCTAATTATTCAAGGGTTGTAACTCAAGAATTCAATTCTTATCTAAGTGGTCTCTCACTGAAGGTGATCAAATACAAGGGTTCTAGAAAGATACCACCCTTGTACCCTTCTTGAAAAAAATTATTTGAAGACAAACAGAAGAAGAAATATAATTAACAGCTCAAGAACAGAAAAGTCAGCATAAAAGAAAAGGCTGTGAACATGGAGACCAATTAAAATCAGATATCCAAATAAGCGTAAATCTAGTTATAAAACTAGAGATAAATATCAAAGCGAAAGGGTTCTTTAGTGAAATAAAGTCTTAGTAATAATATAGATCTAAACCCCAAGAGTTGATTAACAAAGACTGAGAAGCAAAGAGGAAAGAATAGAAATCCTCTAAAATAAAGAGGTTTCAGAATAAATCATTTCACTCTTGATTTTGACAGTTATAGAAAATGTTAATAAATGGTCTAGTAGAACTTAAAAATAATCACATATAGGCCAGGTGCAATGGCTCATGCCTGTAATCCCAGCACTTTGAGAGGCTGAGGCAGGAGGATTACTTGAGGGCAGGAGTTCAAGACCAGCTTGAACATAATGAGACCCTATCTCTACAAAAAATTTTTAAAACTTTTTTTTTTAAAAATCACATATAAAATAAAAAGCAAGATGTATAACTTCTAAAACATTGAAATAGTTGATTTATTCACTTATCAAATGCATTTTGAGCATCCAGTATTTAGTAGCCCTGCTGTAGTTTGTGGATGTACATTTAAATCACTTAAAAATGATTTAGAAAAAAATATGCTATTTATAAGAACTAGCCATAAAACAAACAAAGCCAAAAGACTAAAAAGTTAAAAGTTTATGCAGAGACCAAAGGGATCCTGAGCACTTTGACCATCCACTGGGTTGCAGACCTCCTGGATGAGCCAGCCCAGCACATTCCTCCAGCCTCACCTGCAGCATCTCTTCCAATTAGTCTCAATGCTCAACTCCCCCGGTTCTCAATGGTGTGTGGCACATTCCCTGGGAAGTACGTTTTCGTTTGTCAGAGTGATTGGCAGCCACTATTGACATTTAATGCATGGAGCTACCTACCATGGTGAAGAAACTTCCTACCCTCTGCACAACTTTAGAATATCCCACCAGACATTCATGTAAATTAAAACTTTTTTCCCCAAATGTATTATTACTTGAGCCTAATTATATTTTTATATTTAATAAATTATTTTTGCAAGGTTTTAATATATAAACAACTTTTGTGTCAATCAAGGGAAGCGGTATTTCATTTTGTTCAGAAATTTACCATAAGTTGTTCACTATGTGGGAATAGCTTGTCATCAATTTCAGCCTCGCTTATCAAATGTGAGTTACCAACCAGCATGACTGAATCAATCTGGGTAAGTTTGCATTGGTAGTGATTCAATATTTGGATACAAGCATCTGACAACTTCATTATATCTTTTAGCATATCCATGGCCAAGAGTTCACACATTAAAATCCTTATTAATTTGTAATATATTTATTTTTTGTTTCTCTTATTCCAGTTAGGATATTATCTGATTTTTCTTTTTAATGATCTATATAAGTATATGCGAATTTCATTTCAGGATAGCAAAAGGGGTACTGTAATATATTTGTTATAAAAGGGCTCCACATTGTCCTCCCTTAATTATTCCAACATGCCAAGCGTTTTCCCAATTCAGGGTTTCCACACAGGTGAAGTTCACTGCCCTCTACCCTTACTGCAAATCCTAAAAGCCTCACTTCCCTGTCTAGAGACTGACTCCTTTTTTCTCAGCTGTCCCATCATGAATGAAAAGTCACCCCTGTTGATAAGCCTTCTTTGACAACTCTAGCAATTGGGTTTCCTCTTTTACTTTCCATATTTTCACTTTTTTTCTTTCAGAGCTCTTATCACCCTTAGGAATGATTATTGTATTGGTTTATGTGTTTAATACCCATTTCCCCCAGTAAAAGCAAGAACAAGTCTTTTTGGTTGTTATTGTTCACCACTGTATAGCCAGGGCCTAGTGCAAGGCCTGAAATAGGGTGGGAGATCAATAATGAATGAAAACTATTAGAAATTCAAGGAAAAACAGAAAAAAGAAAAAAGCCTCTCAATTTTATGGGGCAAATTTAAATACAACTTCCAATCTTGGAGAAAACCATTAGGCAATAAATGAATGCAAAATCTGAATAATATGATTAAGAAGGTTGCTTTCAGAGACATACACTAAATTTTGCATGTTTTCTGATGATCTTAGAACATTTTGAAAATAGATCATATAATAAACCACTTAGAAAATTGCAATTATTTCCAAAAGAGAAACTAGACTACCTATATTCTATGATCACAGTACAGTAAATCTAGCAATTAATTTTCCATTCAACAAATATTTAATATGGGCCTATTGTGTGCCTACTATGAGTAGGTATTGGAAATAAAGCAGGAATAAGATAAGTAAGATCTTTGTTTTCATTGTACTTATATTCTAGTAGAGAAGGACAGACAGCGTACAAAATAAGTAAAACCTGAAAAAGTCATAATTTTAAATATTGAACGATTTTTAAAAACTCAGCCACGTAGAAACTGTTAAACTCCTAAACAACTCCTACATCAAAGAGGAAAAGAAAACTGCCAAGATGCTTCAGGAAGTAAAAAATCAGAATATGACAAATCAAAATGTATGGGATGCTGCCAAAGTTGTGCTTGGAGGAAAACTCCTGGTCTTAAATGCTTTCATTATTAAGAAGAAAAGAACAGAAAAAGTACTGAGAATTTGACTCAAGCTAATAGAAGAATATTGATAATCAAACTAAAATAAAATGAGAAGATTAAAAATAACTGCAGAAATCAAATTAGAAAACATTGTCTTCTATGTTTTTATAATTTTACTCAAAGTTAAAGCAAGCAAATTTGGAATACTGTCACATAAAATGTTAATAAAATATCAGTTTATGCAGATAATTTGAAATAATATTAATCTCTCTCAAATTAAAATTAATTATGGACTATATAATTTCAAAGCTAATTTTAATCACATTTGTATTATTGTCACATGGTTATGCCATTTTGCACTGCCCACAGTCTTTGTCAGTATCAGCCTTGAATTACATAAGTTTTGAATTATGGGATGTTTTCAGGAATTCATGCACCCCTTGAGTAAAACATGACACACATATTTATGTATTTACATGCATGTATATTATCCGTAGGCATAGCAAAAAGACTGGGAGGGAGACTCTTAAGAACAAATGATGGTTACCTCTGCATAGTGGAATTGTTAGTGATTTCTACATTTGCCTTTGTGCTTTTGGTCCTTTTTATATTTTTCATAATAATTGTGGACTATTTTTTAAATTAAAAAGTTGAAGCATAACTAATTTTCCATCTTCAGGTAATCTAGGGAATTCTTCTTTTCTTCCCTCCCCTCTTCGCTGCAGGCTCAGATTTTGCTCTATTTGTGTCTAGTTGGAAGGCAGAGAATATGTAGTTCCAATTGTCTTGCTGCCGCGACAGCATAATGCAGGGGTGAGAAATCATCCACAGATAATGAGGGCAGAATCTTTTCTAGAGCCACACTGTCTGGATTTAATACTTGCCTCCTGCTTCTCGGTGTGGCCTTGGGCAAGTCTCTGGACTGCCCTAGACCTGTTTCTTCATCTGTAAAATGAGGATAACAATGGTCCCTATCTCATGTGGTTCTTGTGAAGATTGACCAGTCTCAGAGTGTTGTTGAGTAATATATACATAATATACATATATATATTAATTGAGGAAATATATATAAACCACTTGAAACACTGCCTGTATCATAGCATGGACTCTATGAGAGGAATATGGTTATTAGAAAGGAGGCTAGGAAATGTGGTCTATGGCTGGCTGATCACGGACCCACTAACAAAACAGATGTTATATTTTCAGAGAAGAAAAAGAGAAGGCATATTGGTGATGCTCCAGTCTCTGCCTCAACCTACAAACCAGGTAACATGTTGCTAGATAATCCAGAGTTGTTTTTACTGTAATTAGGCATTTTCCTCCCAAATTGATTAACCTAGAATTGATATTAATCCCTCATTCTCATTTTACATATGCAGTAATTGAATCTTATCAATGTTAAGTAATTTATCACCAATCACACAGCCAGGAAATAGGAGATGCAGGATTTGAATCTTAGTTTTGCTGACTCCTGTGGTGATAACAGGAGAAGACATAATCTACAGGAGCCCTGGTTCCAACCATGAACACAAATATTGACTAATGATGTATTATTAAGAAGGTCAGTTTTCCTGTAATTATAAATAATAAGTGAGTGTGCTCTACAGAGTCTTCAAGACAAAGCTTCAAACAACAATGGAAATTCAGAGAAGATAAACAGTGTGTTCTTTGAGATTACTGATTACTGAGTTGGCATCAGAGGTACACATCTAAGGGATCAGCCACTGGCAATGAAAGTCAAAGAGTTTTTGAGCTTTCAAAATTTGTTTTTGCAATTGGATGGATCTCTCAGTAAATGTGGGGGTTTTTTGGTTGCAAATAATAGAAACCCACTTAATCCAATAAGGACAAAGGACTAGCAAAAAGGACAAAACATTATGAGTATATTGAGGTATGTCATGGAACCAAAGGCCGATCACTGGCATCACCAAAGGCCAGGACCATCAGAGGAAACCCATCTGAAACCATGGCAACTACTCTCCTGGCCTGTCTTACACTCTCTCCATCCATGTGGTCTCATCACTTTATCTCTCAGCATGTTGGTTTCCTTTTTCTCTTTGTCTGAAATCCAGTATGACTCAAAATGACCACCACAATGGCAGCCTCTGTTCAGGAATTTGTGTGGCCTCAGTTAAGACAACTGAAGAAATCAACTATGATTTCTGAATACCAATTCCAAATTCCTGGTAAAAAGACTAAATTGACCTAGCTCATTCCAATCTGCTATGGCCAAAGAGGAAGTGTACAAACACTGTTGTTAGGCTCGATAGTGTAACTCTTAGGGGAAGAAGGTTGTGGGCTGGGCAGATGCCCTAAATATGTACCTATCAGAATGGATTTTTTACTAAAAGCCTATAAAGTTAGATAATAGATCAAACTTATGTTTAGTTTTGTCAATAAAATTAATAAAGTGGGGTTATTTCAAAAGTAAAGAATAATAATTTGCTTGGAGTTCCCTAAAAAAAAAAAAAAGCCACGTTATAAACTGTAACAGAGGGGCTAGGAAGACTTTAGCAAAAAGTGGGTGTCCATATTGATTTTTAACATCAGCACAACTTCTCTTTCATTTGAGGAAATCCCTATTGTAATTAAAGGAAAAGCCCCAAGACCATTTCCAGAAAGCTCAAAACAATCCAAAAAAAAAAAAAAAGGAAAATAATTCTGCATCTCTTTTTTTCTACTCTTTGACTTTTTTACAAGTAATCAGGATTTTTTTACAAGTAATCAGCTGAACTCAGCTAGCAAACCTTTTGCAGTGTTCACTGTATGGAAATAGCAACAGAGAAGAGCTTTCCAAAATGAGAGACTTCTCATAGTCTCTAAAAGGTATTTCCCACAGCATTTGTTATCAGTTTCTGGTTCTGATGAGTATGTTAGACTATTACCTTGACGCTGACTCCGAGAAGTTGTGCCAAATGAGAAGTCTGTCATATCGACTGTCCACATTTTTAGTTGAGGATTAATCAGACAATCCCTGGAAATTAAAATGTGGCCCATAGCATGAGAAAAAATTCTTCCCTCATTATCTGTGGATGATTTCTCTTCCTCAAAAAGTAGGTAGGTTGTCTGAAAAGAGATATGGCTTCCAGCTTTTGCCTACATTTCTGAAAGCTAGAGAAACACTTTAGCAGCTAAATCGATATGTTATCTGTGGAGGTGAGACCAGAAAATCGTGTGGAATAATGTGGCAATTTACATCAGCCTCAGACAAAGGTACCTTGCAAAATAAGGTGAAAAAAAAAAAAAAAAGAACTGATAAACACTGGTAGTGAACAAACTTATTATATAACATATTTTTATGGTCCTCACTTTATAGCCATCACAACTTTTATAATTAAGTCAAAGAAAGCTTTTCTATTGAAAAACTGTTTTTGAATAGCTCTTGTGGTTACAAACATTTTCTTAGTAATAATCCCAGCAACTTCCATCCCTGAGTCCTAACCTTAGCCTCTGTGCAATCATTACATTGAACCAGTTAAGGCTCCAAAGGTACAACAGAAAATACCTTTATTTTTCCCACCACTGCCATTGAAGCTTGCTCTGGGGAGCTGGTTCTTTTCTTTTTCATGCCCCTATAAACACTTGGGGAGTCCCCATGACTTTTTTCTTTATTCTCATAGGGTAAAAAATATGTGTGTTTGTGTGTGTGTGTGTGTGTGTGTGTGTGCCTATATAATAAGAACAAACTTACAATTTCATTTAGAGTTAAAGCTTTTCTCCCCCTCCACCGCTGACCCCTGCCTGCAGTTTATCCTCTGGGCTGGCAGCCTGCAGTGGGAAAGGGGGATGGTGTGGTCACGGTCTTTTCTTTTTTCCCATCTGGCACTTCTCCTTCTCCCAGCCCCTCACTGGGATACCTCTGCCTCCTCCAGGTTGAAGGTGGTGAGGTAGAGGAGGAAAGAGCCAAAGAAGATCTCATTTTCACTGGTACTGTCATGGCAATATAATTTTGATGCTGTTTGAGCTTGGCAGATGCTTAAACCTGGGCTTTTCTCAGATAACACACTCTGTGGATTTCTGGAAGCCCCTTGACATCCCACCACCATTGGATTTCTCACTGGGTAGTTCCCTTAACGTTCCAACCTCCTTCTTCTGTGACACTCTTGGGAAAGATTCAAGATAACCCTCTTCCGACTCCCCATGTGTGACTTCATCCAGACCAGAGAAAATACTCATGCATCCTCAGCTAGACTAACTCTGCAATTGTCTAGTCAAAGAGCATTAAAATCCCAATTGCTGAGCAGGTTACTGCCCCGTTATCTATAATACCTCTCTTCTCTCCACAGTCACAGCCAGATAACCATAGTCTTCAGCCACGTAGAAGATACTTTGAGGGAATAAGTTAGATAGCAGCTTTAAGAAAAGCATGTCTATCTCTCCACCGGGGTCCACTGAAACTCTTTTCCTAAACTTGAAAAGAGAAAAGAGCACCCTCTTTACTCCTGCCCTGCATGACTGGGAAAACTGAAAACACGCTAAGGGCTCTCTCTAAAAAAATCGTCTTCAAGACTCCAACTCAACCCTTCCATACCCTTGATGAGGAAGAGGAGCTCACAGTTGCCTGACTGGATTTTTAATTTGTCCTTAGAAATCTTTCATGATGGTTTAACACCTCACTCTCAGATGCAGAGTAGCTGGCTGCCCACACTGAAGGTGCAGCTGAAAGTGAAACTGATTTAGTTTCATTTTAAATCACGCTTAGTGTGGGAACACAGACAATGTGGATAATGCTGCTTCTACAGGATAGCCTTCCAAAGGCCCTTTGAAAGGACCCTCAAGGCTCTTTAGAGTGTTCAGGTACTTCATATCCATTATAGTAGTTGAAATTCCTCTCTAAGAGAGGAAGTATGGGTACTAAATGAGCCCCTCAAAGAGGTAGAAGTAACTAATTCAAAGCTCTCTTCTAAAAAGTTCTTCTGACCACAAATCCAGTGCCCAATGATGAGCTGAAAAAAATCTTGAAGCAAGTAGAATTGTCTGATCAAATAGAATTAAAAGCCCAAATATTGAAGAAGATACTACCAAACCATGAAGGGCTAATGAAAAAACCACCACCACCTACCTAGTTTCATGATTCCTATTGGAAGTCTAGGTATGTGTATTTTTAAAAGTTTTCCAGGTAATATTTTTTCTGATATATATCCTTCCATTTCCTCTCCTTCCACTTCCTTCCTCTCTGCCATCCCAACCTCACCACCTACCCAAGAATCACTACACTAATGGATCTGAGAAAATGGTGGTAGTGAATTAAGACAGTTAACCAAAAACTTGTTGAAACAAAACAGTATTTGCAACCCAGAAATAACTAGTTGTTTGGATATACAGTCGATATTCACCTGCTAATCTCTCAGCTTTGCCCATCACCTATTAGGTGGAAGACGTGTAGAGAATAATGAAGAGCCAAAAAAAAAAAAAAAAAGCCAGAGTCCATGGTGTGTGCTATGGCCATTTATCATAATATAAGTAACTACCAAGCACTTCTTAAAGTATTTCCTAAACTAGACCAAAGATAAAGAGGTGGCTGCCTATGACCTTTCTCCTGTCCTTACATTTAATTTCCTTTTGTTTTTGTCTTTCAATTTTTTTCCTGCCAAGTTGCAGCATTAAAAGAGATTGAAGAAAGCAATCCTAGGAAATAATTTAGATGTAAACAATTATATTTGACTTAGGGATTCTTTAACACACAAATCTTAACTCTATCAGAATATTCAGAACACACTTTGTAGCAGAAGACCCAGGAGAGAGAATGAGGAAGAGTAATTTAATTTTGTGCATGTGGAATAGAGAGAATGTGTCAAGTTGTAGGAGGATATAGGTGAAAGAGAATGATGTTGGTAATTATGCGTTAAACATATATTATAAGAATTTAATACCTGGAAATGGAACACTGCCCTAACAGAAAATCTAAAATATGAGCCACTGGTTCTGGGTTGGCAACAAGTGGAAGCTCGAAGGGCCTAGTGAGACTGTCTATGAGGGTTTGAAGGAAGTGAGGAAGATAGTGGTGGAAAATTTGGCAGCACCAACATCTGTGGCCATGTGGAAAATAGAAATGATACCTAATGAATTCATAAGACTGGCTGGGGAGAGTGACAGAGAGAATGCAGAAGGTGCCAACTTGCTTCTACATGCCTATGACAGCATACTAGAAAAGACTCATAAATTTTAAAAAGAGCTGTTAGTTTTCTGGAAAAATTTAGAGAAAGTATAAAGGCATGAAGAACTGCTTAGTTTCTGGAATGATGGTTACCAGAGGCTGGGAAGGGTAGAAGGGAGTGGGGAGATAAAATGGCAATGGTTAATGGGTACAAAAATATAGTTAGGTAGTGAAATAGAATGAACAATATTTGATAGCACAACAAAGTGATTATAATCAACAATAAGTTATGGTATACTTTAAAATAACTAAAAGAATAGACTTGAAATGTCCCTAACACACACAAAAAAAATGATAAATGCCTGAGGCAATGGATATCCCAATTACCCTGATTTGATTAATTCGCATTGTATGCCTGTATCAAAACATCACATCTATACTATAAATATATACAACTGTTATATACCCATAATAATTTAAAAAAAATTTAAAAGAATTGCTTTGTTTGAAAGTAAAAATTATTTCTTATCCTCAGTCTCTCCCAGGAAAATATTCTCAATGAAATAACTTCAAGGCAAAGATAATTCCAAGGTTCCATCAGTAAAGCATGACTTCAGGGTGAAGATTTCAAGGCATGGCTATAAGATCATTCAGGAATATTTAAGAATGTGCCCAGTAGGACTTCAAAGAATCTTTAAAGGTATGCTTCATAGACCTTTTCAGTTAAGCAATGGGGCTTTTTAGAATCCTAAGGGCATCATTCCATAGAAGAGTCACAGCTGTTAAATGTAGAGAAGGAGCTATGTAAGAAAGAAATATTGATTTGGCTTTTGTCTAAAGAAGTTCATTATAAATTGATACCTAAAAACCCAAAAATTTATAAAAGAATTGTATTAGCTTGGAGTGAAAGGGACAGAGACAGTTCAGAATGAAAAGACACCATTGGATCCCAACATTCTATGAGCAAAAGCAGGGTGAGAAAACTACTCAGCTCCAAAACACAGGTTACATAGAAAAGGAAGGATTGTTTTGGCAGAACCAAAAGCCCAGAAGATAGAGCCATGGAAAAGTCTCCCCAAGGAGCAAGTAAGGGCCATGATCAAGGAACTGGCACAACGTGCTTGGCTGGACTTGAGAGTTGCTGTGGACTAGTGACTGCTATGTGGCTACCAATCCTTCTTGAAAGAGGGTGACCTCAATAGACACTCTTATCTCTGAGCGACCATTGTGTATTGTGGGGGTTATAACACATCTCTTTAGCTCACAGGTCTTCAGATATTAATAGAAAGTGACTGTACGCGAAGAACAGTGCTTAAGGAGCCTCATCTGTACCTCGCCCTAATTTAGAAGATGAGATCCTGGACTTTGAGCTGATAGCAGGAGGTAGCCAGGTAGTAAATATTTCAGACTTGCAGGCCATAAGGTCTCTGTTACAAATACTTTGCAGAAAGCAGCCACAGACAATATGTAAATTAGTAGGCATGGCTCTGTTTCAATAAAACTTTATTTATGAAAATGAGTGAAAGGCCATAGTTTGCTAATCCCTGATGTAATGGGATGAGATTTTGGTGATGTGGAACAGGAATATTTTGCATGTGAGATTTACAATTACATGTAAATGTAATTACATGTAAATGTAATTACATGTAAATCAATTGTGACCAAAGGGTGGACTATATGTAGCAAGTTAAAGATGGCCATGAATTCTTTGACACTTCTCACTGAGAATCTAGGCAGACTCTGGGACTGCTTTGACCAATAGAATACAGCAGAAGTGACATTGTGCTAGTGTCCTCTCCTTTAAGATATTGGCAGCTTACACATCCTGGAACTTTCACTTTTGGAGCCTTGAGCCAACATGTAAGGATTCCAGCTACCTGCTAGAGAGACCATGTGGAGATATCCTTAGATTATCTGGTGATAATCTAAGCCAAGCCATTGTGGTCAAGATGACCCTCTAGACCAGGCTAGTCACCAATTAAATACTACCAAGTGACCTCAGTCAACACTACATGGAGCAGAAGAATCACCCAGCCAAGATCTGCTCAAATAATGACCCATATCATGAGATATGATAAAGCAATTGTTTTTAAGGCCACTAAATTTTGGGGTATTTTGTTACAGGAAGTAGGTCAAATGTGTGTGTGAGCAAAACAGTTTAGGGATTATGGGGAATTTAAGTTTGGAATTTTCACTTATTTTGTTTCTCATGATTTATTAAAAATAAGCTTGAAAGTTTTTCCCCTGAGCAAAGAAAAAAAGCAATTGAAAGGCAATAAAAGCAATTAAAAAAAAAAGCAATTGAGATGGAACTAATCAATCAGCACTTATGTGCACATATGGAAATAACATTCATCGGAAATCAAGCGTGGGGTGGGGGGGAGGGGATCGGTAAATTCACACCTAATGGGTACACTGCACACTATCTGGGGATGGGCACACTTATAACTTTGATTCAAATGGTACAAAAGCAATTTATGTAACCAAAATGTTTGTACCCCTGTAATATTCTGAAATAAAATAAAAATATATGTATGCTATTTGAAAATATAAAAAAAGAATTCCAAAAATAAAAATATAAATTATTGTAAAAAAACAAAACAAAAAAAGCAATGGAGAGGCAAATCTGGAGGACTCAAGAAATAACACGGTCAAAATGACCCATAAGAAAGAGCAATTATTTTTGCAGTCCAAGAGAAAGGCCAGACAAGGAGCCTGACACAGGAATTTTACCAGAGCCCCGAGGAAAGTCAATTAGGATCTGGCTGTAAAAAAAAGGAGGAAAAGAGGCAGATATTTTTAAATGTTACCCAAGAATAGATGGAACTTGCTCCTCTCACCTTCTGCATTTCATTCATAGAAATGTGAAAAGGTCACAAGAATTGTGTCATTGGATACAGCAGCAAGACTGTATCTCCATTTTTCTGTCTCCATCCTGAATTAGGGAAAGGAATAAGTAAAGATAAGAACAGGAACATTTTTGCATTTCATCAGATTCATAGGGACAATATGTGTGTTTTGTTTTGTTTCTAAATGGATTCCTTTGTTTTAACGGTCTTTAAACACTGGGGTGTCCTAAAGTGTAGGCCACCTGCTCTCACCTACAACACTCCCCACCCCAGCACCATTTCATCTTTGTTTTCAAACACAATTTCCAACCTGTAATTTCTTTGCAGACATTAAGTATTTCTGCTATACATTATCAAAGGTGAAAGGCTGCCTCCTGATAGATATTCTAGGGACATATTAATTGTATCCAATGTAATTTTTTTGGCAAGGGAGGGAAGCTGTTCTCTTCAGCAAAATGTCCAGGCATTCTATACATTTACTATATTCTAACAGGCCATTATGACATTTGTCAAATAAGTTGTTTGCATTCTAAGACATTAACTTTTGGTGGCAAATATTTGACCCAGTTTGCAGCACCCCAATTTTTAAAAATGTTGCATCTCTTTTTTTTTTTTTTTTTTTTTGCCATCTGCACTCACACAGCAACAATATGAAGAATCAGTACAACAGGTGGCTTATTGATATGCCCTGGAAGTTTAAATTCCTGCTTTGTTTCTCCAGAAAGAGGGAGATGAGACATCTTAATGAAAGACAGCAGAACACATGAAAAACTAATGAAAAGAACACAACAATGCCCCAAAGGTACCTAATACATTGTGAATTCCATTATAAATAAAGCCTGATCATTTTTACTTTTCTTATCAGATGCATCCTCTAAGCTTGTCTTTCATTCCTACTGCAGGAAATTCTTTACTGACACTGAACTGGAGAAATGATTATTTTCCCCAACTGATGGCTTTGTATTTCTGCAAAAATGACTTTCAACATGCAAATTGGATGTATCCAAAATCATTCTGATGCAAGACCAGAGCTTCACAACTCTTTTTACAATTTCCAAATGAGTTTGCTGCCCAAAGGAAAACATAAAACACACCAAAGCTGGAGAAAGACAGTAACAGCTCTAAATAGCTTAGAAATTTCTCCCTGCCTGATGAACTGCTTTTATTAAATAGTTTACTGTTTTTCCTCAAATTTGAATGGATGTTTCTAAAAATGGAATGAATTGTGAAAAGGCAAAAGGGAAGAAGTTGGCGAACTTGTAACCACAATAGCATCCAGCCTCAAACAACAGGAATCGAACAATAAACCAGGAAAGATGGTATTGACATAACAACAGTAGCAAATAATTACACAGTGCTTACTACATGCCGGGAACCACTGCACTCTTAATGTATAGTAACTTATTTAATCTTCACAACAGGAGTAATTCTAATTTCCATTTTATAGATAAGGAAATTAAGCCACAAAAAGGTTAAGTAAATTGCCCAAGAGATGGAGCCAGGATTTAACACAAGCATTTCTGGTTCCGGATTCCAGGCTCTAACTACTATACAACAGTGCCTAAAACAGCCAGTTTAGGAGAACAAAAAATGTCCCATGAGTCTGGAAGAAATTGCTGGACTATTTTCTCTTGGGATAGTGAAGCCGGAGAGAGGAGGAGAGCAGATACTCCATCCTTCCTTATCTCTTCAGAAGTCTCACAATTTCTTAAGGGTAGTGAAAAAAAAATGTTCCCCAGGGTAGGTTGGTGCCAGAGGAGCAATAAAAACAGCAACACTGCCTAACACTCCATCAATTACCTGCCAAGAATTTCATGTGGAAGCATAACAATGGTCTGGTTTCAACCATCTCTCCTGCTACTCTAATAGACTGAGATGTTTAGATATATTTCTTTCATGTCTTTATAGCAAAACTAGGTTTACAGACAATTTGTTTAGAGAAAAGAAACCAACAGAGAACATTCCTGTGTTTTGGTGGTAAATGTATTTTGGGTTGACACAGGAATTTTTGTCATGGAGAGTCAATAGGGAACCCATGAAAATTACTCAATATCCAACAGGTCCATTGAGTTATCTATCACATAAAAGCCGTAACTCATCCAGACAGACTAAATGTGCCAAATTGTGTAGCACAGTTGGGGGCTTTTGTCAACATGATGAACTTAGAAAGATGTCTGCCTAAATAGATATCGTTTTCGTAGTTAAATAGAAATCATAAGTTACTTCAAAAGGAAAGCATGTTTACATCTGTCTTTTCACACAGCCAATGTTTTTTCCTAGGATTTGTTTTGCTTCAATTTATTATTTTTCTGGAAAGGAGACGTATGAAATCTGATAATGCATTGTTAGAAATAACATTTAATTCATTTTATTCTAAAATTTTCACTTATTTCTCTGCCCTAAGTCAACTTTATTATAGAATTTTAGAGTCTGATGAAATTTTAAGTAAAGAGTATTCATTCACCCAAAATATTTTCACTAAGCATTTACTATGTGCCAGGAACAGTTCTAGGGGCTGCAGTCCAATCTCCTCATTTTTGAGATGGCAAAGAGAGCCAGAGAAGGAAACTGCCAGCTCAAGGTGGCAGGTCCAAGGCTAACATGGAGATCTTTTATTTCAAAGCAAGTTTCTCCATCTTCTGACACTACTTCACAGGGTGAGACTCTGCAAGGGATTGTGTGAGACATAGAGCATACAATGAGTTCCTTTCTTCCAAAAATCTTTTAATGTAATTATAGGGACAGAGGCATATTGAAAGTTAAACAGTAGTACCAGAAGTAAGTCCCATTCAAAGCAGTAATATAGAGGTGAATGGTTGTGTCACAGAGGTTGACTTCACTCATACTACTTACTCCGCCCCCTAGGTCTTTAGGGGAGAAGAGAGCACCTATATGGGGCCAGGCACCACGCTGGACATATCACTCATGAACTAATTTTGTTTTCACAAGGATATTGGAAGGAAGATATTATTATTCTCAGTTTGCAGTTAGGAAAATGAGACTCACAAGTAATGATCTTATCAAGGTCATGTAGGCAGTAAGTATCAGAACTGGAATTTAGCCCACGGTTCTCTGGTAGCATAGCCCAAGCTCTCTCTGCTGCAGGACACGACCTCCTTTGATAACACATAGATGGCAACTGGTGGTTCCCTTTCCCAGTCACAGACAGAAATGGAGGTTGCAAAGAATGCTGGGAAGTGCCGCTGCCGCGCGCACTTTATCTCTGGCTTCCTCTAGAAGCCAGGGCTGCCTGGGAGTTGGCATTCGGTGCCATGTAACACTGCGGCTCTCACTGCTCTTCCCCATGCTGCTTATGAGTAGGGCAAATGTAAGTTTTTTGTATTTGTGATAATTTGGATTATTTTTCAGATATGGTTAGTCTCTTCCCTCCACTTCCATGGGAAGAGTGTCTTCGCTTCATTAATGTCGGGCTTGGTCATGACTCACTCTGGCCAATTCTCATTGCAATTCTGATTGCAGATTTGACGTTAGCAGATTGGACACAGAGATCTGACAGGTGTTCACATGGTTGGGCTTGTTCTTTGTGGCTTCCACCATCTCCATGAGAAGAACATGATCCAGCTGGGAGAAGAGAGACGCATGGATGCCCCCAAAACCACACCACACCCCCACCTCTAGCCAACATGTAGCCAAAATCAAAGGTAAACAAGGTTACTTTGAGCCACTGAGATTTGGGGTGGTTTTAAGCTGCAAAAGCTGTTTGATTCACTAATTTAGGCCAACAGTCTAACCCACTGAGATTTATCTCTCAATAACTTCTCTTTAACTTTAGCCATTTTATGAAACTTTGGATTTTCCATTGTAATTTGATAGTCTACAGGTACCTTAGGTTCTGGCCTGCTATTTTCAGACCAGAGAATTAACCTTGCTGCAAAGATTATTTCAAGATAAAAAAGAGAGAGAATAATAAAATTGGAGGAAGGTGGTAGTGGGTTTTGTGTACATGCTTTTATGTATGGTGTTAACAAAAACTGCAGCATCTATATAAATAATGTCCTCATTTTTGTGAATAATGTACTTTGACCATTTTAGGAACCACATTTGTTGATAGCTAATCTATTTATGATTTCCTGTGAGGAAATGTTTAATTGTTGTAGAGCTCTCTTTGTCTTGAGGAGCACTTATAATATCTAACGAATATTTATTCCTTGCATTATATAACCCCTTCCCACTGGAGAACTCAGAGTGCTATTTTATTTTATTTTATCTTCTCTCTTGGTCCTTGGATGGATTTTAAAATAGAAAGTCACTTACTAGTCAAGGGATGATGTAGGGATACCCAGGGAACATCTGGGACAATTATTTTTCTGTTTTGCCTCATTTTATTATTCTTTTCCAATCTGATGTTATTTCTCCAAAATAGCTAGAGAAAATTCCATTTCTTTTGCATAATGGTAAATGGGATTAATCTCAAAATCTGTTTATTTTAATTTTTACTAAAATTCTACTAGATTTGTCTGTGTCTTTACTCTATATTATAGTTTTTAAAACGTATATACAAGGAATAAGTCATTAGTTGACCCTAGCACACTCTCTCTCTCTCTCTCTCTCTTTGTATGGAGAACTTACTAAAGTGTAGTCTAGATATGATTTTCAATGGTTAGAGCTCATTCTTGTGACTAAGAATAAAAAAAAAAACACTTTGGGAATAATCTATTGCAATTATAGCTGTATTAGTTCTCAGGTGTGCAAATATTGCAAGACAGTGGAAGAATAGGCAAAACAAAGGAAACAAAAATTTGACAAAGATATTAATGACCTGGGCTCTCTTCTCAGCCAGGCTGCCAATTTCTACTCATCTAATAGTGCACCATTTCCTTTCATCAGCTGTTTCTTGCCATCTATTCTTCTGTAATTGCCAATAGTTCACTTTTCTTTCAACCTTACCAAGCAACAATTGCCTGTGCTTTAATGTTTACATTGTACATAGGCAGTTCAACAAACTAATATTAGCCTGACTTTTACACAGATAGAACTCCATAGGAGTTTTGCTATAGCAAATCTATACTTTCTAAAAATTATGGGTTGTAAACTAGAGGAGAAAAAAAATAACAAAAGAAAATATTCTTTACTTTTTTTCCACACAGAGCAATATTTATCCTTTCTGAAGTAAAATGACTGATTCATTATTAAAATATTTTCTAAAGACTAAAAAAAAAGAAATTCAAAAAATAGTTTTAAATATTCTTTAAAAGATTAAAAAATATTTTTTAAAATAACTAGAAGCTCTTTCTAAGAAGGCAATTTGTCACCAGGATGAAATGTTCAGAATATTTGCTTAAAAGGCAAAAGTCCTAGCCTGGTATCATGGGTCTACTCAAAGGGGGCATTTACACACGAAGGGGAGAAGGCAATGTAACCATGGAGATGGAGCTGGGACTGATGCCACTGTAAGCCAAAGAGTGTTGACAGCCACAAGAAGCTGGAAGAGGAAAGGAATGGATTCTCCTCTGGAGTAGCCAAAGGGAATGTGGCCTTGCCTGACACCGTGATTTCAACCCTGTGAAAATGATTTCAGGCCTCTGACATCCAGTTCCATGAGAGAATACATTTCTGTTTTTTTAAGCTACTAAATTTGTGATTAATATGTTATAGCAGGCTCAGATAACTAATACAGATACTTTAGCCCTATAGTTACTAGGTATCCCTGGATATGGGTCAAGACAAATCTGCTGTACACAAAACTTTGCATCATAATAAATAAGTTATGTGAAACAATAGGTATATAGTAGCTGCTCATAAAATAGAAGTCTTTGTTCTCCCATTCCATTGCAAAGTATAAGCACAAGGTTCTGTCAGATGCTACTTTTTACTGAGAATTTACCATATGCCAAGTACCCTTTTAGATGTTTTATGTACGTTAATTTTATTCCATCCTCACAATATCCCTCTAATCCCATTTTTCAGATAAAGACACCAAGACACTGATAGGTTATGTAACTTGCCCACAGTAATTGGCAGAGCCAAAACTTCTCATTTAGTCAGTGTGATCTAGATTCCATTTTTTTATGCATCACACAACACTGCATCTCAGTGTAACAGAACAGACACAAATGAGATTTTCAAGGAAGTTACATTCAAGAAGCATCAAGATAAAAACAACATAGATACAATATCAATTTATATATTATATAATACACTCAGTTTTCTGACAACCACCCCCGCACCCCAAGAAAAAAACCATGTAGGCACATTCATTTTAGGAACTCGTTCAATCCAGAGCCATCTGAGTAATGGTGCAGCAACACCTCCTAGCCACAAGATGTACTATGTGTCTTCCCTGCCTCCCAGGAAGTGAAGACTCAGAAATCTGTCCAGAACTCTATTTGACATATTTTACAGCCCTAATTAATGTGGCCTGAGGCCTGTCCTTTGTCAGTGTAGTCAATAACCAACAAATGGTTATTGAGTGCCAACCACATGAGCAGTATGGTCTAAGAGTTGGTGCAGGTGCTGCAAAGGTAAACAATATACACCTTGTGCCCTAAAGGAACCAACAACATGGGGAGAAATCCAGGCCACCGTTTGGCATTTCCAAAGCACTTTATGAAGCAGTACGGCTCTCTTGGGTCTCACTGCTTACCATCAACCACAATGAGATCAATTGTACAGGTGCTGCTTGAATTAGCATCATTTGTAAGCATTGCTGAAGGTTTTATTTCCATCATGAACAGAGTTATTCGTTGGAACATTTAGAATGATATTTTAAGGACAGCTGTTCTAGGGCATTCTGGTCCTATTTTGTATTCTGCCCTATAGGCACTAAGCTATAAAAGTGACCCTGTGAAAATCAAGAATGCACGTCACATACCAGTCAAGATCTGAGTTCAGAATTCTATGTTCCTCCTGAAAGAGTTAGGAACATTAGAAGCATCTAAAGCAGAATTTTCTCCTACACTGCCTGTGAGTCTTCAGATCGTGTGAGATAATAACAGAAACTTGCTGTATTTTTGCTATGTAAAAGAGAGAAGACTGACATCTCAATGTTTTTCCCAGACACTCTGATTCCTCTTTCTTTCAGAGCAATGTCAGAAAACCTTGACCTGTTTTTTGAAACCGAGTGCATCAGTCAAGATCTTGTTTCAGTTGATATGTGGAAATAGCCCATCCTAAGCCTGGAGAGAAGAAAAATGCATTTCACCTCTATAGGTCATCTTTTATCCAACTTTAGAAACATTACCTAAAATTTCCAAAATATTCTTCAACATTAGGTAGATATTATGGTCCCCAGTTTACAGATGAGATTCCAAAAGGTCACATTGTCAGTATGTTGCAGGATTAGAAGAACTCTATGACTCCAAAGCTCTTGCTCTCTCTCGGTATAAAAGCACGAGGCAATATGTGACAAACAGCAGATGGGTCCTATGATGTCTATCTGGAAGTCTCTTCAAAATCCATCAGACGAAATTCTGCGAACTGTAATGAACTTTATCAAGTGGAAGGAAAAGCAGTGAAAGTATACAAATTTCAATGTTTACAGAGGATAAACAAGATAGACCAGGTGCTGTATATACTTAGGCAATGCTAACTATTTCTAAAACTACTTGGGACAGGTTAAGAGACACTGTGTTCAAGGACTAGGACTCTTCAAAAACCAATTCAATTAAAAATTTCATATACACAGCCACACATGCTCATGTACATACCCGTACATGTGCATGCACACCTATATAGATTTATAACCCATCCTTTTCCGAATTAAATTAGCAATAATTAGCAATAAAGATAACAGGAGGTACTTGAAATAAACCATTATAATTTTTCCTCTACCCTAGGGCCAATAGCTGTTTATCTTGGCAGAATCCCTTGGCACCTTAAACATAGAGGTACCGAAATCCTAAGCTCTTAACCACCGTGGAATTGTCACTGGTGTTTTTCAGGGCCCGTAGAGGAACACCTGGTAACTCTTCTTATACAAATGTTATGAAAATATATTCGTTCACAACTTCTGTGATGCATTCATACAACCTCCTTCCACTTCATCTATAAATGAGACTATCTGTGTCAGAAGATAAATATAAATATCTGCTGAGGTACTAATGTATGCAAGACTGACAAGCACAGTATCCCACATGTGAGATGCTCAATAAATCAAAATAAATATATAGTACCTGCAAGTACTTTACAGTTCTTCAAAGTGATCCTCAGAATTTCTACCTAAATCTCAAAAGCCTAATCAGTCTTAGGAGAAAGCAGCAGTATATGGAAATACAGTTTTGGAGGTGCTGGAAAGTTTCCCACACCTCTTACTATCTTCTCCATTACCTATAATTCCCCCCTAAATTTTAGTTCTAAAGTCTTTTTGGTCTTTAGAAGGCTGCTATTAAAGTGCACTTACCACTGGTGTTTCTGTTAGCTGACATGTAGAGGGAATTCTGATCAGCCGGTATTTCTGCTGTGACAGCTGGCAAAGAATAACATTCTCCAGGAACAAGGTGCAGGGCAGCTGCCCAGGAGTGGCTGTAAAGCTTGGCATTGAGTGGTGTGGATGGAGAGAAACAAAGAGCAACCTGCCTGTTTCGCAATATTGCTCAAGGCCACCCCTGTTAAGTGATTTTTATCATAAAGGTATCTTGCCCAATAATTTCAAATCCTATGACATGCTGCTATGTTATATTCATTTAGTACTGCTTTCAGGCTACTAGTCAATTACTGCTTGTGTGCACTGAATGGTGTCCCAGTTGTCTCAGGAAGGGACTACGATTCCCTGAAGGAAACAATTCACTCCAAAGGAATTGTTTTACAGCCTAGTAGAGTCTGACTCAGTAATGCCTGCTTTTTACTGGTCCACTGGAAGCTAAATATTGGGCAAGATATTCCACATATGGCTGCCCAACAAGACACATCTTCTATCACTGTAATAACAACTGTTAATTACCTACCATTACCAGGCATTGTACCCACACGCTCTCAAACTCTAACAAAAACTCTGCAAGTCAAGTGTTAATATGCTGATAGTACAGATACTGAGACTGAGGCTAGAAAAACACAGGTCCAGGTCACAGAAACTACTAAGGAACAGAGTCTGAATTCGATGACAGGTCCAAGCATATTCCAACACCCTACATTGTCTCTCTACGAAAGAAGAGCTTTCGTTCTTTGTGGTAGGGGGCATCCTGTGTATCGTAGGATGCTTAGCAGCTTCCTTAGCCTCTGCCTACCATATGCCAGTAGCACTCACTGTCAATGACAATCAAAAATGCCCCCAGGCATTGCTGAATGTCCCCCAAATGAGCAAAATCATCCTCGCTGAAAACCTGTTGTAGAAAAATATTTAAAGATATGCAAAGTTTTTATATTACTTTAAGTGAAATAAAATTTAAATATTACTTTGATAAATACTAAATGTTACATAAATAAATACTATTTTGAATAAATATGATTTTTAAGTGAAAAGTGGTTATAAAATGAAATGTACTATATAGTCTAATTCTATTTTTGAAAAAATGAATCTGTTTACAAAAAATAGAACTTTACGAATATCAGCATGTTAAAGTGGTCATCAGTCTGGTGGTGGTAGACTAATAGGTAATTTTTATTTTATTCATCATGCATTTTCTAGTCTTTCCACATTTACTACAATAAATATAAATTTCTTTTGTAGTATATTACAATAGTCTAGGAATTCTAGAAATTCATTTATTTTAAAATCTGCCTAGTATGACAACAGGGAAACATCTAACTCTGGATAAGCTCACAATAATGAAAAAAAAAAAAAGAAAAGAAAGGTATTTCTGATAAATTTAAACTCCAGGTTTATAAATCTCACAGATTTGTAATCTTAATTTCATCTATTTTTGTGGTCTGGGGAACTCTAAACTGAGAAATTACCAAAAATAAACCATTCTAAATCAGTGATGCCCGTGTATAACATAGCAGGAGGAATGCCAAACTGCTCTGGAGAAATTCTTTCACATCCTAGCCTTCAAGGAGTAGATTTTCCTCCAAAAAAAGAAAGCAACAAACGAATCTCCTCTAAAAATGAGTCACAATCACTTAGGGATGAATCCGCCATGGGAAAGAGTCAATAGACACAAACAAGAGGATTAGAGCCGCAAGAATGTGAAATAACTGAAAGACAATGTGAAAGAGAATGTAAAAGAAGCATTTTTAAAGTGATAAGAGAAGGAATTAATCACCCTAACCCAAAAGGTAAGACATTAAGAAAATAAATAAGTAATCAGTCACTGTGTAGAGATCAATGGAGCTTTGAGAAATGAAATCTACAGTTGAAAAGAAAATTAGAGAACTGAAAGATAAATCTGAGAATATTACTGCAGCCCAGACACAGAAATCATTAAAAAAAAAAGTTAAAAATCATGGAAAATCAACTAAGAAAGTCCAATATTTTTAAAATAAGAATTTCCAAAAGAGAATTGAAAGAATGGAGAGGGGCAATTTAAAGAGACAACAGTGAATGTTTTCAGAATTGATGACATCCAAAAATTCTCAGCTTCAAAAAGTCTGAGATAAACAAGCTAAAAATGCACAGCCACACACAATTGATAGAACATGAACTAGACAACAACTAGATTGATAGCTGATTTCACAAAAGCCACAGTAGGATTAGAAGGCAATGGGGAATAACTTCAACATGTTATGAAAAATAACTGTCGGCCAAGTATTTTATTCCCAGGTAAGTATTCAATAGGCAGTACAAATTAAAAAAAAATGAGACAAAGACTGGAAGAATTCACAAGGAGTCACAGACATTTACTTTTGCTGAAAGAACTACTAAAAACATATAGTTTAGGAAGAAGGGAACTAAAGCCCAAATTAATGAATGAGATGCAAAATGCAAAGATGAGCAATAAAATTGGTAAATGCGTGGGTAAATCTAAATAGGTACCACTGTGTAAAACTAATACAAGTGCAATAACTAATTCAAGGGGATACAAACAAAATGGAACTAAAAGAGTGTACCATTTCCCTCTTAGAGAATATATACAATTATTTATACCTAAAATCTTTGGCTTTGCTTTCAAATATCCAATGATAAGTGGAAGGGGTGAGGAGAAATGAGATACAGATGAAATAGAATGGGAATATACTGGTATAATGAAGCTGAGTGAAGAGTATATGGGGTTCATTATACTTTTTTCTATGCTTTTGTGAAAATTATGAAAAGTTTAAGATAAAATACTGAAAACAATAATTTATGAAATGGAAGGGAAGATTAGAGTCCAAGAATTTTCTGTTCTGATATGTTGTGGGAGGAGTAGAGAAGTACTCTTTAGACTTTGTTAAATCAAGAAGGGTATGTTACAAATTTACAGATAACTACTAAAATAATAAATATAAAATAGATAACTTGCAAAACACTAAAGAGAGAACAAGAGAATAAAGTAATCAGCACAATAAAATATAGAAAGCACAAAATAAGGTGGTAGAAATAAATACCACTATTAACTGCAAATCTAAATATACTAAACCTGGTAAAATTTAGAAGATCTAAGTATGGATTTTAAAAAGGAAATCCCACTATATGGTGATTAAAGAGGCCACAAAAAGGTCGAATATAAAGGGCCAATACTTAAAATACTTAACAGCATTAATGTTATTTAGAATAGATTTTAAGGAAAACACAAATTATTAAGGATACAACAGGACATAAAACTTGCTTGGACCAAAAACCTGAAGACAACCTTGACATTTTGTGCTTTTGAATTATAAATCCAAACCACCATGAATTCTTTTGGCTCTGTCTTTAAAAGAACTTTGCAGAGCTAGACCACTTCTCACTACCCCCACCCCTCTCATCTTCCTCCAAGCCATAATCTTTCCCCTCTATTATGACAATAGCCTCCTGATGGTCTCCTACTTCTGCCCTCACTCACCTTCTGTCTATCCTCATCACAGTAGCCAAAGTGATCCTGTTAAAACAGAAGCAATATTACATCCCTTCTCTGCTCAAAGCCTCCCAGTGGATTCTCATTTCACTCAAAATAAAAATCCAAAGGCATTACAACGGCTCTCAAGGCACTACTCAGTATGTCTGCCCTGTTACTTCCATGACTTGTCTCTTAACTGCTTTCTTTTGCACTCACTCTCATCTAACCCCACTGGCCTTCTTCCTATTCTTAGAATATGTTACACAGGGCATTTGTGCTTGTTGTACCCTCCACCTAGAATCTCCTACCTTCAGATATTTTCATGACTGCTTACCTGCTTACCCTTACCTGCTTTAAGGCTTTGCTGAACTGTCACCATGTAAGTGAGGCCTTCACTGTTCACCCTATTTAAAATCACAAGTATCACCCTCCAACATACTCTGCCACCATTCCCAGCAATTTTTCTCCATAATACACTTAACACCATGTAACATATATATATATATATATGCAAGCATATGTGTACATGAATGTGTATACAGACATACATGTGTACATATATGCATGCATGTGTGCATAGATATACACATACATATACTTTACATTGTTTATTGTCACTCTCTAGTCAGTATAATGTAGGACCCATGTAAACAGATTCTTCTTCTTTTGCTCACTGCTGTATCCCTAGGCCCTTGAAACAATGTGATACTCAATAAAATGTGTTAAGTGAATGAAGGACTTAATTCACCTAGAAGATATGATGCTTCTGAACTTACATGCATCTAACAACACAACTTTAAATATTTAAAGTAAAAACAAAAATAATTTCAAAAAGGAAACATTTGAAAATTTTAAAACATAACTCAAAGAAAGACATCATAATGGGTGGCAGAAAAATTTAGAGCCAGATAACAATGAAATAGAGCATCTCAAAATTGGTGACACACTCATAGTCATCTGATTTATAACAAAGTTGCCAATTCAACTTAGTTAAAAAGGGTGATATTTTCAATAAATGATAATGAAGCAATCAGCTATATCTATAAATATTATAATCATAGAGAAAATTAAATTGGAAATAGTTATCGACCTAAATATGAAAACCAAAACAATCAAGTTTCTAAAAGAAACATAAGAGAATATCTTCTCAATTTGGAGATAGACAAGAATTTCTTAAGACACAACATATAATAATCATAAAAGAAAAGAGTAATAAATTGGATTTCGTTAAATAAAGAACATCTGTTCACCAAAAGATACCATTAAGAAGATAAGAAAACTACATGCTAGGAAAAACTGACATCAAAGGATTTGTATCCTACAAATCAATTGTATTTGTATACTATAATTATATTTTCAATTATCTACGAAGCAGAAAATCCAATTTTAAAATGGGGAAAATATGTCAGTAGACACTTCATAGAAAAGAATATCAATACACTGTATAAGCAATAAACATATTAATGATACTCAAACATCATTACTAATCAGAGAAATGCTAATTAAAATGACAAGGAGAGGGCTGGGTGTGGTGGCTCACACCTGTATTCCCAGCACTTTGGGAGGCTGAAGTGGGACAATCACTTGAAGCCAGGAATTCAAGACCAGCCTGGGCAACATAGTAAGACCTCCTCTCTACAAAACATAAGAAAAATTAGCTGCACCTGTAGTCCCAGCTACTTGAGAGGCTGAGGCAGGAGGATTTCTTGAGCCCAGGAGTCCAAAGCTGCAGTGAGCTATGATCGTGCCACTGCACTCCAGCCTGAGTGACAGAGAAAGACTCTGTATCTAAAAGAAAAATAAAATGATAAGGAGATATCGTGCACCTACTGAAACATCTAAAATTTAAAACACTGACCCCACAAAATGTTAGCAAGGATGAAAAGCAGCTGTAACTCTCTTAGATTGCCAGATAGAATGTAAATTGGTACAACTACTTTGGAAAACTGGTAGTACCTTTTAACTAAAGCTAAAGATTTATGTACTCTTTGCATCTAGCAATTCTGCTTTTGAGCACATACACAAAGGAAATGAATAAGCAATATGGTTACCTATATAGAAATATCTATGAAAATCTTTTGACAAATTAGCAGAACTAATAATAGAATTCAGCAAGTTTTCTGGATGCAAGATCATAATCAAAAAGTAAAATATTTCTATCCACCATGCACAAATGCTTAAAATATTTAAAAAACTACCACTTATAGTAAAACATATAAAAATATTAGTTCCTATATACCCAATATAAAAACTATTAGATATGTACAAATGAATCTAAAAATGTGAGAAAATTATAAAACTTTATTACTGAAGAACATAAAAGAAGACCTAAATTAATAGAAAAATATATCATATCAGAAATGACACTTAAAGATGGCAATTCTCTGCAAATTCATCTATAGATTAAATGTTATAAATTCAAAAGGCTTTTTCCAAAATCTTGGCTACATTTTTCTAAAATTCATAAGAGGAAAAGGTCAAGACTAGGCAAAATAATTTTGAAGAAAAGTAAATAGAGGAGTTGTCACCCGCATATATTAAAATGTTCATAATGCTACAGTAAGTTAAACAGCATGGCATCAGCACAGTGATAACTTCCACATATCCATAGATCTTTTTTTAGGCTATCTTTTATATACATATTAAAATAGATTTATTTGTGGGTAATTAATGTCCCAGTAAACACATACTTCATCAGTAATCAGGAAAATACAAATCAAGGAGATGCCATTTTAAACCAACTTGGTTGGGGAAAAATTTTAAATTTGATAACCCAAAGCAGTATCAGAGATGTTAAGAAATGATTTCTTTTGTACATTAATATGAGGTGCCAAACTTAATACAATTACTTCATGAAGCAATTTGACAATATGTAGAAAAGTTGAATATGGGCATATCCTATGAATAAACTCTCACACACGTACAAGATGATGCAGACACAGATGTTCATTGGAGCACTGTTGGTAAGATTTGGAAACAATCTAACTGTCCTTCAGTAGGAAAGCAGCTGAATGAACTGACATGTCTATATAATGAATATTGTGCAGCAATTTAAATGAATGCAGGACCTACATAGCTAAATCTTTAAAAATAATGTTAGGAGGGGAGAAAATGAAACTGTAAAAAAGATTATATGCAATATGACACTGCTTATGCCAATTTTCAAAAATAAGCAAATATTTTTTTTTTTTTTTTTTTAAGACAGAGTCTCACTTTGTTGCCCGGGCTAGAGTGAGTGCCATGGCGTCAGCCTAGCTCACAGCAACCTCAAACTCCTGGGCTCAAGCGATCCTCCTGTCTCAGCCTCCCGTGTAGCTGGGACTACAGGCATGCGCCACCATGCCCGGCTAATTTTTTCTATATAGATTTTTTTTTAGTTGTCCATATAATTTCTTTCTATTTTTAGTAGAGACGGGGTCTCGCTCTTGCTCAGGCTGGTCTCGAACTCCTGACCTTGAGCGATCCACCCGCCTCGGCCTCCCAGAGTGCTAGGATTACAGGCGTGAGCCACCGCGCCCGGCCCAAATATTGTTTTAACATGCATAACTATATATACAATAAATACTAAGTAACATGCATGGGAATGCTACAGACCAAATTCAGGAAAGAAGTTAACTTGAGAAGAGAAGGGTCAAGAAGGGGTGGAATGGCTGGGTTTTAGTCATCTATACAAATTGTATTTATTTATAACAAAATAAGAGATATTAAGCAAATTTGGCAAGAAATATGTATATAATCTCAGTGACGAGCATGTGGATAGCTATATAACTTTCTATAGGTTTTTATTATGTTTGAAATGTCTTATACTTTAAATATTTTGAGTAGCAGCTAGAATCATCTCTGCCTTTAAAAAAATGTGTTTCTCCTCGGTAGCTATTCCATTGCACAATTATATTGTGCTTTATCAAAATCTCAAAGGGAAAGAATTCACTTGAAGACTTTCTCTCGTCTCTCAAACGCAGGCCTGTCCAGTTGAATCTGATTTTGGATCCCAGGCACCTGCACCATCTCTCTGCCTGACCACCCAATCTTCCCCTCTTGAGTTTCATTGAAATGCAAGGTGAGAGCACGACATGGTAACCGGACCTTAAATTCTCTTCTTCACAGCAAAGCAGAATGTGTTGTTTTAGTTTTTAAATAAAGCATAGACTCCATTTTGGAAATTAAACCATGGCCAGTCATATCCTCACAATCACACTAATTATCTCTGTACAAGGCTTCTAGTTCAACTGCCCTTCTAAACCTTAATCATTTCACCAGCTGCTATTGAAGACAGACTTCACTTCCTTTTTTACTGGAAAAAAAATAGCACCCAGGTGTTCACTACCGTCTTCACAGAGCATCACCCAGATTCTAATTCAGTTTTAGCTTAGAAATAACTTTTTCTGAACTCGGAATTTTTCCAACATTGTGACATTCACTGAGTTAAATATTTGAATTCTTTGGCACTAAGAAACCACAGTGTACTCTATTCAGAAAACAGGAAAATTTACTCTTTATCTAATTAGGTAATAAAAGTTCTAAGTTCCTATCATGAGAGTTTGGATTAGGGAAATACTGAATAATAGATCTGAATCTGATCAACTGTAAGTTACCTATTTAAGAAAGGCAAATATGTAAACTTTCATTATATTTCTATATATAACAAAAAATCAGCCTAGCAGCTAATATTATCGATGGGGGGAAGGGGGAATATGTGTGTAAAGAAAAGAAATGAAACTGGCACATTTAACCTGGCTTTCTCATCACATAAACTTGAAGCATTTATTTAAATTTTTTCTAGACAGTATAACCAAATTGATTATTATAATTAGATAGCTTATTAAAAATTTAAAAGCTGGTCAAATACTTGGATTAACTTATTGTTTGCATTACATTGCCTAGGTTTTCTTTTTCTTTCTTTTTTTAAACACTAAACACTGAACAGACTAAATTGACAGCATAGTAATAATTGAACATAGCAGTCATCTCCCTTTATATCAAAGTGATACGGTGTATGTGACCTATGTTTGCTTAAGTTCTCCACTGACTTTCTAAATCAGTTCAGCTTGTGCACTTTTGGATGAGTATCCCATATACAATTTCTCTTTTTGTACTACACGACTTTCAAAAAGCTTGTATAAACCATCAAATACCAACGCCCTTCATAAAAACTCAATTCCATTTAAAAAAAAAAAAAAAAAACTATGACAAAGCCTTCAGCAATTGACTTGTAGACTTTTGTCAGAACAAAATTTTGGCCTTGAAAGTCTGTTGTACATGTTTCTACTTAAACCTGACTAATTCACAAATTACACAATACATTTTTTTAGTTTTTTTAGCAGAAATAAGCCAGCTGATAAATTGGGTAAAAACCAACAGTTATTATAGCAAGGCCAGAAACTGCTTAAAAACAAAGCTTTATAAGGCAAGTGTAATGCTGTTTGTTTGTACAATGTATATGAAAAAAAACTGTCAGAGAGTAATTACAGTTTCTAATAGTTTTGATTTGGACTTACATTTATAAATCAATAATCGCTACTGGATATGTTTCAACATTGTGCTGGTGTAATTTTTTTTATCCCTTCATAATTGTCAGAGAAATTTGTACCTGGCAATCCACCTTCATTTCTCTTGTATTATTAAGCAAAAATCAATAGGCTTTCTCCAAAAGTTTTTTCTTTCCCTTAAATTCCCCAGTGAATACAAACACGATAAAGGAGATGTTAATGAATTTTTTTCAGCTTTGCAATCCATTGAAATTCCTGCAAATCATTTTATTGGATAAAATCATTTACTGCTATGATTTCTGTAAATGCAAGGTAAAGGACACATTTTTTAAATGTAATTGCACTTTTACTTTGAATGGAATGCTTAAAGCATGTCTTTTATTTTTAGTATTAAGAAAAACTGAAAGAGGACAGGAGAAGGAAAGGAACTGCACAGTTGCTTGAATATCTGTATTTCAAAATAAATTAAAATAAGGCATTTAGCTGAGATTCATTTATAGACACTTAATATGCTTTCTATCTCTACTCCTTCATCTCTCTCTTCTCTTATTGCCTCTGATTTAGAATTGAGTTAATTTATAAGATCAGCAAGTGTTTGGCCAAGAAATTGGGCTGCAGGCAAGGGAAATTTTCTCAGATCTATAAAAGATTCTTTACAAGTTGTTGGGCACATAACAAGACAACAAGACAACTAGAAAAATAAGACAGTGTATGATAGAAATCAAATGATGAGAGACACATTGTATAATCAGGATCAAATTAAATCTTGCATGTGAAACAACCTTTGTTATGTAGTTAACTGCTCAATAAGTAGTTTAATGGAGCTCAAATCAGAGATCAGGTCTAGAGAGCTGAATCTGAGACTTAAGTTTAAAAATTTGAACATCTTCTAAATCCTCAACATACAGGCTATGGAGATTAACATCAGAGGGTCAGGAATTAATTGAGTTTAGAACACATCAAGGAAGAAAAGCAGGAGGCCAAACCAATGAAGAAAATAGAAAAACAGCCATAGAAATAATATTTGCCTGTTATTCCCTTAAAGAAGATGGGTACAATGGGAGAGTAATGGGATTTTTTTCCTGAGAAGTAAGATGCAATGTGGTGAGATGATGGGTCAGCAATGGGATTTCAACTGGAAAACACCAAAAGCCACCCAGAATGGATGCAAAAATTTGCAGTCCTCAAATGTGCATCTCACCTGTGAGGTTGTACTAAGAATCAACTGGGAAAGCCAGGTATCCTAAGAACTGTGTAAATTGTGGTGGGAAAATTTGGAATTAAAACTAAGAGGAGGAGCCAGGTGGAGTGAAGATGTATTAGTCTCAGCCTAAATCTAGTAGGATATCTGACTTTCCCAGCCAGCCACATAAAACTGAAGAAAAAGAGAGATTGGCTTAGGTTTGCTTATCTCACGGAGGCAGGGTGTGGGAAATTGCACAGGTTTGTGACTCTCAGTTAAAACATGGCATGCTGAATGTCTACTCAGTTAAATTAGCAATTGTTCCCCCCTTAAGGGTAGTTGGAAGATGGATTGTGGAAAGAGGCAAGCCTGGTGTGGGGAGAAAGGCAGATGACACCAGATTACTGTCTTTCTCTTGCCCCCTGGTCCAGACATTATCTAGGATGATTTCAGTGTTCAAGAAGATGAACTATAGCCCCACAAGCTACTTCAGCTCTTTAATGTTCAACTCCAGCCACCTTAACTTACCTCCACTTCAGCAACCCCCTGCCAGTGTCACATGCTGAACAGGTCATCAACAGGAGCATTCCGCCTTTGCACTTTCCAGCACCAACAGTCTTCTCAAAGCCTCCTGCTCTTCCTCTCAGTTAGCTGTGTGTTCATCTCGGTCTCTCTCCCTCTCTCTCTCCCTCCCACCCTCCCAAATATACCTATTCTTCAACTGTATTCAGCTCTTCCAGTTCCTCAGCCATTGCTTTTCATCTATAAACAGGCACTAGATACAGGGATAGTGATGAAGAACAAGGATCTGAAGAGCCAACTCAGTCCTACAAGTACCACAAATTCAACATGTACAAAACCAAAGCCATCATTTTCTCCCTTAACTTGTTTTGCTTCCTGGTTTCTCTATCAGTACAACGTTCCCCCATCAATTTCATAATCTATGACAGAAACCTTACAGCAGTTTCTCAACATCAGCACCACTGACAGTCAGGGCTGGATAACTTTCACTGTGGGGACTGACCTTTGTATTATAGAATGTTTAGCAACATTCCGGTCTGCTGCCCACTAGATGCCAGTAATATTATCCAACTCCCAAGCTGTGACAACCAAGATGTCTCCAGTCATTGCCAAATGTCCCATGGGGGTGTGGCGGTGGGAATCGTCCTCATCTGAGAACCACTGGCTTAAAACCATCCTGTTTCTTCTGTCTTATTTATGCTCCATCCATGGGCTCCTATTTATATTTTTTCTTGTAATAGCAGATACCATTTCCTGAACAAATCCTACATGTTGTGTACTGCGTTGGCTCTTTTAAATACATTATCTCATGAACCTCTACATTCTAGGAATGTTGCAATGATTATTATGCCAATTTTAAATATGAGGAGAGAACTTCAAAGGGGTTCAACAACTTGCCCAAAGCCACTCAGTTCATTTTTAACAAGGAAAGGATTTGAATTCAGGTCTGCCTGACTTGGGAACCTGTGCACTTTCCCATCATACTGCATTGACTCCTTTTTATCTTCCCTTCTCACAGCCTTGGTTCATTCAGGATGGCATTCTTTCTTGCCCAAGCAGTATCCAGAGCATATTAGCCTGGCTCCCTGTTTCTAGGCACAAAATGACACAGCAGTCATTCTACCTTGCAGATAAGATCATGTAATTCTTCTGCCTAAGAGTTTGCAATGACTCCACATCACCCAGGAAGAACTCCAAACTTCTGAGCTTCACACCACACCCTTCACTCTCTGGCCCATCTCTCTCATCCCGTCTCTTTCCTTTTCTCACCTGAACCTTTTGGTCCAGACATTTAGATTTTTCTTTTCCTAACAAGTTGGGCTTCTTCTTGCTTCCATACTGTTCCCTTGAATGGTATGTCTCATTTCATCCCTTGTCTTCCTCCAGCTAATCCTTACAGTCCCATCAACTCTAAACTCATGACACTTCCTCAAAAAAGCCTTCCCTGACTCTCCATACCTCTTCATACTCACTCCAGGTCTCCTCTTAGCCCACACCTTCTCCATGATGTCTCTTCCCATTATCCCAGCCTATCTCTCTCTGGAATCTCTATTGCCTTCTAAATTAGCTACCAAGTATATATTATACCAGTGGGTCACAGTTTGGTATCAGAGCCTACCTGGAGGGCTCATCAAGAACACAGGCTCTTTGAAGTAGGAGAGGGCCTGGGTTTTTGCATGTCTACTAGTTCCCCGGGTGATTCTGATACTGACCAAAGTGTGAAAATCACTGTACTGTAGTATCTTGAATTGTTCACTAATGGTTTAATGCAAGAGAGTATTCTCTCTAACGTGATTTGAAACTCCTAAGGAGGAAAAGGATTTATCCTCTTCCTATACCACTATACTCCTCCATCATCAATACTATTCATTAATTATGAAAGCTGGAATTGTCTTGTCTCAGCTTTTTGGAATACCCTGATTCTGGATAAATTAGGTTGAGGGAGGATAAAGAGATTTAATTGGGAAGGGGTAAGAGAGGTCACTGACAGCGAGCAGCTATATATTGCCCTACTGTTAATTCTACTATAGACTTGCATACGTAATGCCATTTTCTGTTTGATTCTTTCAAGAGTCTGCTCTGGGACATTTTGCCTCTGTGCCAATCACAATGCTAAGAAAAGGCCAGGCACGGTGGCTCATGCCTGTAATCCTAGCACTCTGGGAGGCCGAAGCGGGTGGATCGTTTGAGCTCAGGAGTTCGAAACCAGCCTGAGCAAAAGCAAGACCCCGTCTCTACTAAAAAAATAGAAAGGAGATATCTGGAAAACTAAAAACATATAGAAAAAATTAGCTGGGCATGGTGGTGCATGCCTGTAGTCCCAGCTACTTGGGAGGCTGAGACAGAAGGATCACTTGAGCTCAGGAGTCTGAGGTTGCTGTGAGCTGGGCTGACGCCACGGCACTCTAGCCCAGGCAACAGAGACTCTGTCTCAAAAAAAAAAAAAAAAAGCTAAAAAAATAGATATGCATCAATATTTTTACATGCCATGGCTACTTTACATCTAAAAACATACTTTGTTTGTTTTTACTATACTATAGTCAAATTTTAATATCAAACAAATGTTACTGTCAAACAAAATCACACACAAAAAAGAACTTTTATCTTCCACTCAGTCCATTAATATCACAGTAAACTTGTAGCAAAAAAACAAAAGTTAGAATAATGGAAATCTATTGATTTGCAATTTATTCTGCAACCTGGTAGAATGTTGTGTACCATATGGACACTTGAATGTTTATGGAATTGAATATCATACCACACAGTATTCTGTAATCTAATCACAGAACTACAGAGAGAATAATAAACCGGTCTGTTATATATCCAACGTATACATTCTCCAGGGAAGGAGGATCCACAAGTCCCCTTGGTAACCTGTCCCAGTTCTTCACAACACCACTGTTGGCATATTTCCCCTGTCAGAATCTGGGCCCTGGCTACTCAAAGTGTGGTCCTTGTCACAAATGCAAAGTCTCAAGCCCCACCCCAGACCTGCTAAGTCAGAACCTGCATTTTAACAAGGCCCCCAAGTGGTTCCTGTGTACTTGAAGTTTGAGATGCTCTGCTCTAGTAAATTGGGCTAAGAATCTAAATAGGAAACAAGTGTTTCAAAGTCATGAACTAGTCTTAGTAATCATTGAACCTAAATGCAGAGCACAATTATTCTCCTGACTACATTAGAGATTTCAGGAATGATCGATCAATCCACAAGGATTTGTCTGTGTTTATTCTGTACTGCCCAAGCACAAGCATTAGATTCTGCTTAAAAATTCCCAAGACAAGAGAAAAGAGTGTCCATGGAAGATGAGGCCATCAGGAAGGGATGTTTCTCGAGTTTGTTTACAATGGAAGAAGGAACCAGCTTTTGCAATATTTAGCCATAACTTAAGCTAAAGCAGATGTGTCAACACATGGAATAATTTACTATAGGTACTCCTTAAGGTAGCAAATAAAGCCATCTGAGAAAATATCAAATTTCTGGGAACTCACTACCATTTCTTAAGTTTTTTAAAAATTACCTCGAAGATTGTTACTTTTAATTCTTACTGCTTATCAGTGATCAATGTTTTTCCTAATATTATAACTTTAAATTTCTTTTCAAAAGTATTTATTTCTGAGAGTTATTGAAAATCTATAAACAAGAATACAGCCAAGTTCGAGATGGCTGACTAGAGGTGCCTGGTGCCTATGCCTCCACAAAAAGGGACCATCTGAATGAGAAAGGTATCAACAGAGATTAACCCCCAAGAGGCTTGGAGACCAGCGAGAAGTATAGGTAGAGCAGTTTATTTCTCCCTCCCTTGCATCCCTGACAGTTGGTGGGTTTCTGAGCTGCTGGAGAGACTTTCTACACACACAAGGGCAGAGACTGCTGTAGCCAGTGAGCTGGGAACTTCGTTCTGACAGGGCACCAGGCTCCCAGCCCTGCTGGGGCACTTCTTGCCCCACAGACCTGAGCCCAGACGGAAAGCACCATATTGTTTCTCTACGCACCATGCACCTTTGTCCTCCCCAAGGCTTCAACTCCTCAGGTTTCATCTTGCTCGTTCCCACACAGACATTTCCCAACTCTGGCCCAGACTGCAGGAGCCACAGGGGTCCAGTGGGTCCCAGGTGATCTGCGTGACTCCAGAACCTGGTCATTCTGAGCAGACTGCCTCCTGGAGAGAGGGTCTGAGATGACCAGAGTGAAGACTTTCCTCCACCTAGACTCTTATTCTCCCCGTCCTCTCCCCCACCCACAGCTGCTGTGAGAGACAATTGAGCTGCCACATGGAGGCTTCCATAGAGAATGGGGCTCAGGCCTTTCCTTTGGGGTCCTGCAGTGGACTAAGGGTTGCCCAGACTGTGAGCTCCCTGACTGCCAGCCCTCTTGGTGCTGCTTGCCCAGCAACCCCATCAGAGCAGGCACACCCTGAGGCAGAGGGACATCGAACCTGCTTGGGCATCCTGTGGGCAGCTCGGGACCAGGGCACTTCTCCCTAGCATGGTCAGGGATTGATCTCTGGCGCCCCAGGGACAGGCCCGCAGGCTAAATCCCGTATCCCCAGGTCTCAGTCATGGTGCCTGGGGGCACAGAGGGGATATTTGTGAAAAGGCTACACAGAGCTGTGACTGTGCCATGGCACTCCAGCCTGGGCAACAGAGAGAGACTCTGTCTCAAAAAAAAAAAAAAAAAAAGAAAACAAAACAAAAAGCCGACCAGCACTTGAACCTAAAGGAGTGAAAACCATGCTGCCTACATGTCCTTGGTGAGCTGTCTGGGATGGTGGCCTGCCACCTTGGCTGTCACTACATGACCTCTCCATCCCTACACTCCAGAGCAGCTGGCCTAGAGAAGAAGTGCCTGCCCAGATGAGATAATGAAATGATCCATGACTGATCATGACCAAATTTCTGACCATAAAATATCATAAAAGAGCCATTTTTATTTGTCTTTACAAGCATTTGAAACTAAGGAAAATGCCCATGTTTACTGTAAGTCTCCCCACCAAATATAGAATCTCCCCAAAAGCCAAAAAGATATTGAGGTTGAAATGACAACTGGAAATATGACTGCCTCTCCAGCAGAGAGAGAAGTGCTCAGAAATAAGAGAAAATGATTTCAGTAAAGCTCAGCTACTTAGTTTATTGATGCACCCCAAGAACCTAGAGCAGTGCCTGCTCCATAGTGCATAATGGACAAATATTTGATGTCTGAATGAATGAATGGACAAGCCAAATAATGTACTGAGACCCTAACTTGGGCCTAGCTCTCGAAAAGCATAGAAAGACTCTTATAGCCTCTATAGAGCTGAAGACTGAAGCCCGATCAGTGCATTGTGCTAATGTGCCTCGGATGTCAGAATCACCCCTTCACAGGACTTGGGAAGAAGACAAGAAGGTTCTTGTTCCTTTCATATCTTGTGTAGTACAGAGCTATATTGGCTAACATTAACTTAGGCTGTGAATAAAACTTCTTATGACAATAGAAGATGGGGGTAGGAGCCTGACACAATTTGTTTTGCTTTTTCATGAAGAAAGAACTTTATCTTATTCTCCACCGTATCCCATACACACACAGTAGGCACTAAAAATATTCGAAAATATAGTTAATACATGAATAGATAACTTTCGAGAATATCACTCTGGGTATAGTGTGGAGAATACTGATTGGAAGGGGAGCAAGAGGATACAAGGGAGGCCATTTAAGGGTCTGTTCCAGAACTAAATAGAAGGACTGGGTGATGGATTGAACATAGCCAGGGAGAGAGGGTGGTATCAGGATAGCTCCTAGGTTGTTGGCATAAGCCACTGGGCAGATGACAGCCCCATTCATTGAGAATGGGAAAGAGGCCAGGTTTGAGGAGGAAGGTCACATCATGTCACCAAAAGTAGTTTCTATTTATATAACCACAATCTGTGAATTCTTTCAACAAAGATAACAGGAGGCAATGAAAAAATATCCAAATGAGCCCAAACTGCAAATCTGGAGTGAGAAATAGCCCTAGGTCTCCTGACAACCTCGTCCAGTTCCTTCAATTTAGAGCCATCACTAGAAGTTAAAATAAAACCTCACTCTAGACACTTACCCTCAACATTTTTGCAAAGGTGATATAGGGTTCAAATAAATCTGAAAAGTCAGTCTGTGTTGATTGGATATATAAGAAAGTCAAAGTTGTTCAAAGTTTTTGGCTTGGTGACAGTAGAGGTTGTGTGGACTGAAAGTATGTGTAAGAATTTCAGGCTTTGTTGAAAGAATAAATCATCATCTAGTAGACTTATCACATCACTGAACTGGTGGCCTTTTTGAGAAACTGCTGAATTACCAGCAGGATTATGGTTCATTATACCTCACTCTACCACCAACCCATTCCTACCACGATCACAGCTACCAAAACCAGAGAACTGACAGAGTGACCAAACAGTGAGTTTGAATAATTTATTATACCCCAACGACACTTTGGTTTCGTTTGGTCTGAGATACCTTGACTGTCAGAATTGATAATACAGTCTGTTTCAGGGAAGAAAACTTATGACCTAGTAATCCAAGAGGCATAAAATGAACTGCTTTCATAGGCTGAGAGATTATTTATGTACTTTAAAATTCTAAGTCTACAATCCATATATCCAGGAATTCATCTAAAGTAAGAGATGATGTTAAAATATCTTTACCACTGGCATCCTGCTTTATCCTTCCATAGGACAGTAATTTTACAAAGCTAAAATCTCATGGTTTCCCCCAGGTAAGAGTGATTGACAACATTTTACACTGCAGATGGCTGAGCAGATGTGCACATAGGTATGATACCTCACTGCAGACATGCCGGCCAATCAGGGAAGAGCTAAGAATTGCATTCTGAAGCAATTATAAATTCTATCCAGGGAGATCAGAGATCCAACTGGTATAGAACGGTTCCATTTTCAACTATTCTGGAATGCAGAATTAGGCCATCTTTGATCCTAATCAGGTATTGTTCACATCTACAATGAATATTCCCAAACCTATGGATTATACAGGGAGCTCTAGTTCAAGAAATCCTTTGCTTAAAAAGAGGTTAAGAGCACAGTCCTAGGAGACAAACAGACCTGTTGTTGAATCCCTACTTTGTGAAAATGTAGGAAAATTGCTTAACCTCTATCATCTTCCTGGCAGGAATGCTGTTAAGTATGTATGAGGCAAAGTGCTAAGTGTTTGGCATATACCAACAACCAAAAGAGTATTAGTGATCCTTAGAATTGCATACATCAGTGACCTGCAAATTATGGCACAAAAACACTTCATTCTCTCCCTGGATCAGAATTAATAAGGTGCAGTATAATGATAATGTATAATGTAAACTGGCACAACCACTTGGGAATACTGTTTAGTAATATTTATAAATTTAAACATTTATATGTATAACTAGGACTATTCCACTCATGGTAATATATTCAACAGAAATTATTATTAATGGGAATATAATTCATACAGAATTAAAGACAATAACTTGTCAGTATCAAATGAATTCCTTCCATTCTATTCTTAAGAACCTATCTCACAGAAATATTTATACACATACCAAAACAAATCTATATATGTATATATTTGTTACAGTATTATTTGTAGTGGTAAAAATGAGAAATAACCTGAATATTATCAATTAGTGAATGGCTAATTAAATGACAGATCCATGAAAAGTATCTAAGAGTCAAAAAGAATGAGGCAAATCTATATGTATTGGCTGTAAAGATATGCTACATATATTGTTAAATAAAAAATTTGCAGAACGATATACATACTGTGATTATTTATGAACACAATATACAATAGTTTAAAATGTTTTAAGTATACACATATGCAAATGAAGAGAAAGGGCTGGAAAGTTAAACACAAATGGTTAATAGTGGTTTTCTTTGGGGAGTAGAATTGGATGAGGGTAAGTTCTGAAAAGGATATTCAGGTTTTATAATGTTTAACAACAAAAAGATTTTCATCAGTTGCTTGCATATTTTTTAAAAAACTAGTTTTTGTTCTTACAGGGAGATCCCCAGGTGAAGAAGCATTGAAATATAAGTATCATTAGCGTTAAAATGAAAGCTGCCTGCTCATGTGGAGGGACATAAGATTGTGAACACAAGCAACAAGTTGTACTTTTTAAAAAACATAGTAAGAATGATGGCTCCACCTCTCATCAAAATGGAAAAAGTTCTTCATATAGAACCAGAAAAAATTCCAGGTTTTGTGGAGTCTAAAACTTATGTAATTTTTTTTTTTTTGTATATACCTGGGGTAGGATTGCTGAGTTGTGAGGACACGTTTAATTTTATAAGAAATCATTAAATTGTTTTTCAAGGTGGGCAAACCATTTTGCATTCCCACCAGTAGTGTATGTCAATTCTAGTTGCTCCACATGCTTGCAAGCAATTGGGATTAGGCTTTTTAAAAAATATGTATAACTCTTGCAATAGGCTACTAACAGTACCATATAATTTGCATTTCCTGCTTGCATATTTTATGGGTTTATTTGCCACATGCAGATTTTCTTCAGAGAAGTATCTGTTCAGATCTTTTGCAAATTTTTTTATTAGGTTGTTTGGTCTCTTATTATTAAAGAAAGTTATGGATACAAATCCTTTGTTAGAAATGTGATATGAAAACATTTCTCCCAATCTTTGACTTGTCCTTTTATTCTTTTAACTGTTTCTTTGAAGACATTTTTAATTTTGATGAAGTCTAATGCAAAAATTTGTTCTTCTATATTTTGTGACCTTTGTGTCATTTCCAAGAAAGTCTTTGCTTGACCCAAAGTCACAAATATTTTCCCCTGTGTTTTGTTCCAGAAGTTTTAGTCTTAGGTTTTACGTTTAGGTCTGTCATCCATTTCCGGCTAATTTCTGTATAACGTGTGAAGTAAGTATGGGTTGGAGTTCATGTTTTGGCATATGGCTGCCCAACTGTTCCAGCAGAATTTGTTGAAAAGATTATCCAATCTACACTACATTATCACCATGGTGATATGGTTGAAACTCAGTTGAGTGTATATGTGTGGGCCTATTTATCTAAACTCTCTATTCTGTTCCATTGATCTTTGTGTCTATCTTTTCACCAGTACCACATTATTTTGACTGTTATACTTTTATAGTAAATCTTAAAACACTAAAATCCTGTCCTAGAGTCTTCCAATTAAAAACATGTTTTAAAATTTCATTTTGGCAATTTTAGCTCCTTTGCTGTTCCCTGTAAATTTAGAATTTCAATTGTGGTCATGCTTAATTAAATGAAAGGAAGAAAGGAAAGGAGGAGCAGAGAGAGGGAGACCAGGAGGACAGGAGTCAGTAAGAAGACTCCATGGCATGCAGCTTCAGGCAGAAAACTATTTCCCTGGAGGGGTGACTGATGAAATCGACCTAGCATTCTTGTTTCCAGAAGCCTATATGCTAATTATTAATCTCACGGCTGGCCTGTGTATAAAGATTGCTTCCTGCTTCTCTGTTTTATCTTGCACCACTCTCCATCTTGCTTTTCCCCTCCCGCCACATTGACTTATTTTCATACACATTAAATAAGGTCATTTGCAACTGCTGTTCCCTTTGCTTGAAATGCCCTGGCCCTCACCACCTCCAGCACCATTACCTGTAACCTGGCCAATCCTGACATCCTCCAAGACACAGATTAAAACTCTAGGCTGGAGGGTGAGGAAAGATGACTGACTAGAGACATCAGTCACCAGATCATATCAGAAAAAAAGGAAAAGTTTTAGATGGAAAAAACATAGCTCAGATGTAATTCTGAGAGGAAAGTACCAGAACCTACCAGACATTCCATGGGAAGAAGTTGCAGAGCAGAATAAGAACGAGCAAGATATCAGCAGAGATCAACCCCGAGGAACTTGGAGTCCCATGGAAAGGGTTGGTGGGGGTTTTGTTTCTCCTCCTCTTACACCTCTGGTAGTCAGCAGGCTCCCAAGCTGCTGGAAAACTTCTCTGCCCTCACGAGCCCAAAAGCTGCTGCTGCCAGTGAACTGGGTGCTTCTTGAAAACAAAACAACATGCTGCCAGTCCCCTTGGGTCACTCCCTGTCACCACAGACCCAAGCTGAGGCAACAGGCACCATACTGCTTCTCCACACATCGTGTGCCTTTGTCCTCCCCAGGATGCTTCAGCCTTTCAGTTTTCCTGTCACTGGTCCCCACACAAACATTTCCTAACTTCTGCCCACACTGCGGTGGCCACAGGGGACTGGTGGGTCCCAGGGGAAGTGTATGTTCTCAGAACTTGGACATTCCAGGCAGGCTGCCTTCCAGGGAGAGGGACAAAGGGGACCAGACTGCCAGCTCTCCTCCATTCAGACTCTTTTCCTCCCCCAACATCTCCCACTCATTAAAACTCTAAGAGAAAGTCAACCCACGTCTTCCCAGAACTAAATTCAGGTCCTGTGGTATATGCTCTCAATAATTACAATATTTAATTGCAATTAATCAAATTTATGAATAATTTTAGAACGTGGTTCTGCGGTCAGACTGCTTGGGTTTGAATTCTGGCTCTGGAACTTAATAGTTGTGTGCTGTGTTACTGAGGGCAGGCCGTGGCACCAAATTAACTGGAAAATCACAATGATTTGACCCAACGAAAGCTGATGTCTTACCCATAAAGTCCACTCTCCAAGAGCACTGTCTTCAGTGTGGTGGTCCAGCAATCCAGAATGCTTTCAACTGCGGTTCCTCCATCTCAGCATCAAGTAACCATCATGGCCAGAAAAAAGATGCAAGAGCAGACAGGGACAGGTGCTTTACAGTCTCTGCCAAAAGGGATGCACCTCCTTTCCGCTCACATTTTATTATCTAGAATTAGTCACATGACTTCCCTGACCATGACAGGTACAGTCCTCCGCATGGCTAGGTAGACGGGGAGAACGAGCTATGGACAAGCACTAGCATGGTGGTTTGAAAATGCCCCTCCAAAGTAGCCACATAGTAATCCTTGGAATCTTTGGAATGTCACCTTGTGTGGCCAAAAAGGGGAACTTTTGTAGGCAGATGTGATTAAATTAAGGATCTTGAGATGGGCAGATTATACTGGACTATCTGAGTGGGCCCTAAATGTAATCACATATTTCCTTACAAGAGGGAGGTAAAGTAAGATTTTTTACACGCACAAGAGGAAAAGGCAATGTGACCACAGAGACAGAAATAGAGGTGATGTGGCCACAAATCAAGGAATGCCAACAGCCACCAGAAGGTGGAATAGGCAAGGAACAGATTCCCCCTAAAGCCTCTGGAAGGAGAGTGGTCTTGCCGTCACCTTGATCTCAGCCCAGTGATACTGATTTTGAAATTTTGGCCTCCAGGACTATGAGAGGATAAATTTCTGCTATTTTAAGCCACCAAACTTGTGGTCATTTGTTACAGCAGAATCTAATACACCTAGAAATTTTACAGTAGTGACCATGACCAACTTACTTAATCTGTCTGTGCCTAAGATACACTTAACTATTAAAAAGGGATATTAATAGCACTTGCCACATAAGATTGTTAACAGAATTAAATGAGCAAAGTGCTTGGAACAGTATTTGGCACATAGTAAGCCAAGGTATCCACATATTAAACCTTGGAATCTGTGAGTGTTACCTTATATAGCAAAAAAAGATGGGATTTTTGTAGGTAGATGTGATTCAATTAAGGATCTTGAGATGGTAATTAATTCAATATTTACTAGCCATCATCTGTTTTCTTGGCTAGACTCTAAGTCTGATGAGAACAAATTCTTGTCTAGCTTATGATAGTTCCTGGCTCCAGAGTGAGGCAGAAGTTGAGGTGTTAGAAGTTAGAAGGTATGCCACTCTGAACAAGGGCAGCCAGCTGACCTGAGTGTCTAAGCTTCTGTGCACCTAATCTTCAGTTCTCCTTTAGGACGTAACTGGCCGAGGGCCCAGGACAAAGCCAAGTACACGGGAGAGTCAAGACTCAAGAGTCCCCAGCTGCAGAGACTGGGACGACAGAAGCAAGGAGCCCTGGGTAGGTCCTCACATTGCTAAGACATCACAAGATGCCAAGGGGAAAACGGACACTGCTTTCTTCTTCACAAAGGGACATCTTACATCCAACAACTTTAAAAATTATACATGTATTAGATAATCATACACTTTTAAGTGATTCAAAGACCTCAAGAAATTTAACGAAGCCAGACAGGCATCCTGAGACGAATGCAGATGACACTTAGGAAAGAAGCAGTAGAGAATGACACTTGAGCAGACGACTCCCTGTGAGTTACATAGTTGCAGAGCGCAAAATACACCACGAGTAACTTTATTAGTTTTACGGTAACAGCTCTTCACCATTTTCTCGTGAGGTTCCCCACAGTGCTGAGGAATCAACCGCAGGCCTAGACAGTGCTCCATATTTGGCCACCGACAGAAGAGGTAGCGCAACAAAGAGACCGTCAGAGGGAGAAAGGGCCCTGCTCCTTAGCACCGGGAAAGCAGCTTTCTAAAAGCCTTGATGGGGCAGCAGAGGGAGTCAAGGGATCCACAGCCTAAGAGCCTTGTAATGCAGTGGTGGAAATTAATTTAATAAATTTTGGATCATGTTTTTTTTAATCTTCATTGCCATTATAGGTGAAAAACTTAAGAAAGGCAAGATTCATTTCAGGGATCAAAACGCTTGTTTTACTCAGTTAAAACACATTTTACATGAAGAGGATTTATATTAATTATATTTCAAGTGGTATATCATCAACTGGAAAGTAAAACTTGAAATACAAACTCTATGCAGTAAGAACATAAGTGTGTGGTGACACGTTGGTGGCAGGAACAATGTCTTATTCACTCTTACTAATTTAGCAAAGTGCCTCACGTACAATAAACTCCGTCTAAAAGAAAAGAAGGAAAGTAGGGGCAGGTGGACTGGCAGCTGCAATTAATCAGGGAAGACTTCATAGGGCTGATTTAACTCTGTATTTTGTTAATGCATGGCAAATTCTCACTGATGTTAAGTGCACTTATTCAACAAATATTTGTAAAAAAAAAAAAAAGGGGGCAAATATTTATGTGTAGAAAAGAGTTAACATTGCAGGCTGGAGACTGCCTACCCTTAGAAAATTCTGCTTATATGATTTGCCTTGGGCTGGCATCTAGGAAGATGGCTGGTAAATATTTCCCTACAGTGATATAAAACTTTCCCTAAATGAGAAAAGTGGTTCATTGTATCTAAACTGTACAAAGAGTGAGGTTTGTACAGAACAGTCTCTTTCCTTCTGGGACTCTGGGATTTGAATTCATGCGTATGTGACCAGCCCCAGTAGAGACCTTAGCACTGAGTCTCTAATGAGTTTCTTTGGTAGGCAATACTTCACACTCACCAGTAGAAGAATTGAATGCATCTTTGTGACTCCATTGGGGTAGGACTCTGGGAAGCTTGTGCTTGACTTTTTCCAAACTTGACTCCATTGTGCCTTTTTCCTTAGCTGATTTTAATTTGTATCTTTTCACCATAATAAATCATAGGTGAGTATGATTATACCCTGAGTCCTGTGAGTTTCTCTAGAGAATCACTGAACCTAGCAGTGATCTTGGAGACCCCTAACACAGAACCAGGTACATGATTTAAGTACTAGATTTGCAATATCCATACCTTCCTAGAGTCTATAAGACTATTGATAACAGACTTGAATCAAATGATTACACAACAAAATAAAATACAAGTGCAATAAGTACTATGAAGAAGGTCATGATGCCATGAGGCATATAATAAGATAGTAAAAGATCTGGTATAACCAGAGAGGCCAGGAAGACTTTCCTGAGAAAGATATAACGCGCAGGAGTTAATCAGTCAGCAAGGACTAGAAAAAGTATTCCAAGTGGAAGGAACAGGCTATGAAAAGGTCCTGGGGTTCGCAGTTGCTGGAGCTGAGAAACTGGGGGTAACCATGATAAGAGAGGCGGCTTGAAAGGTAGGCAGGAAGCAATCCATACAGAACCTCATGGCCTAGGTTAAAGAATTTGGCCTTTATTCTAATAATATTGGGAATCCATTCAAGAGTTTGCATGATCGGATATGTGTTTTAAAAAGATATATGTGGATTGGGAAAGAACAAAATTTTTTTTAAATAATAGACTTTATTTTATAGAGCACTTTCAAGATCACAGCAAATTTGCACAGCAAGCACAGAGAGTTCCCATATACCTCTTGCCCTCAGATGTGTACAGCCCATCCCATTATCAACATTCCCCAGCAGAGTGGTCCAATTAGGACAGCTGATGAACCTGCACTGGCACATCATTGTCACCAAAACCCCACAGTTTACATCAGGGTTCATTCTTGGTATTATACATTCTATGGGTTTTGACAAATGTATAATGACATGTCCACCATTAAAGGGAACAACATTTGACACACACACAAAAATAACAATTAAAATAGTAAGCCTTGAACTTATGGAAAATTTGACTAGGGTGGTGGTAGTAGGTATGAAAAGAAGTCAACAGACTCAGAAGGTGAAATACACAAGTTTGGGTGGCACATTTGATATGAGACATAAGAGTGAGGAAAGTGGTAAAAAGGATGTGGCTTGTCTGTGTAGCAGTATGAACTTTACTCCACCAATCAGGTATATAAGAAAAATCACTGTATAACTTTCTTAAATTAAATTCCAGTTCTAAGACCCCATCCTGCCAGCCTGCTAAGATTTCCTCCCTCTGCCTCTTCTCCAGGTTGTGTCAAGTTTCAGGCAGTCTTCCTCCTGGTTCAGTGGTTGTCTGCCCACCATTACCATTGAGCTGGCCACTGTTCCAGTCTCCTCCAACCCTTTGGCTCCTGCAGTATTACTACTGCCAGGTTACAGGAACCTTTAATGAGGCTGCATGCAGCCTCCCTACAGACGCTGTACAGTGTCTGTACAGTCATTTCCCTGGGGGGGTGGTCACCTCCCAGGGACACAGCCATGGGAGGACCACACAGGTCCCCCCCAGAGATTCTCTCGGGCTTCTTGCTTCCCTTCCTAGTTGGGGTACTCTCATTCCTCTTTCTTCATCAAAAGCCTTCCTCTCTCAACTCCCCTTTCTGTAAAGACCAGGCCTAGACTCAAGGCCCAGCCAAGATCCCTAAGGCTTAGAATCACACAAAGAGACTCTTACAATGTGACAGAGTGACATTGTTTTTAAATGAATAAGTACATTTTTAGCTTTTAATACAATTATTCTGCCACACTTCACTGGACGTAGAGTGGTACCATTCACTGAGCTAAGAAGAGCAATGACTAGGTTTAAGGCAGGAGACCACAAGTCTGTTTTCTGGTATTATGAATTGTGATGCTTTTGAGATAGCCAAGAGGAAACATTAAAAAGGCAATTGAATATACAAGTCTGGAGCCCTGTGGCTACCTTTATGTAGAGCTCAGTGCAAATGTCCCTTATTGTCCCACTTAGTCATTTCCAGTGTGGGCAAATAATATGTTTTCTTACTGAACAATAGCTCGTGGGAACAAGCCCATTTATTTCCAGCACTCTATTTGATTCTCTAGTTTCACCAGAATTCTGAAAACCTCTTGTCATTTCACGTTGGAAAAAAAGAGCCAGAACAGAAATTCAACAAAATATATTTTTCCCTAGGAGTAAATACTAGGCACATGAATTTAAATAAAAGTGCTTTAACTTTAAAACAAAACATTACAGGTGAAGAAAATTATGTCCTTGGAGAGGAATGTCTTCTCTTCAACTGACCACAATCTCTTTTTTTGTTTGTTTGTTTGTTTCACTTGAATCCTACAATGCATTCTGGGGGAAACAAAATTGGTCCATAAAATATTTAAGAAATTTGAGCCTTTGAGGGAGGGGCAAGATGGCGGACGAGAAAAACTGCCAGCTAGAGTGTCTCTGCAAGAAAGATAGAATTTAGAAGAAAGTGAAAAAAAAAAATAAACAGGCAGACAAACACAGATCAAATGAGGGTCAGAAGGAAGGATGCCTGAAACTACAGGAGACTCCACAGGAAGAAGTTGCAGAGGAGAACTGGAAGGAGAAAGGGCCCAGCAGCTTGGAGACCAGCGACAAGGGTAGGTGATGTGATTAAATTTCCCCTCCCTTGCGTCTCAGACTGCGGGTGGGCTCCTGAGCGGGTGGAGAGACCCGCTAACCCCAGCCCATAGATGGCTGCTGCCAGTGAGCGGTGGGCCTCTTGTGGACATGGCACCCGGGCACCTCCCGGCCCGCAGACCCCAGACGATTGGCAGGCGCCATATTGCTTCATTCTCCCCTTCCCCTCCCCTACTGGTGGCTGCAAGAGACAATTTAGCCACCACCTGGAGGCATCTGCAGGGAACGAGACCTTTCCGTTTGGGGCCCTGCTGCGGACTGAGGGGTACTCAGACTGTGAGCTCCCTCCCCGCCAGCCCTCCCAGGTACTGCTTGCCTGGTGACTCCAGCAGAGTGGGGCAAACCCCGAGGCAGAGAGACATTGATCCAGTTTGGGCACCCCATGGGTAAATTGAGACCAGCACTCTTCTCCCTGGCAGGTGTAAGGTTTTTGGATAGTGGGCGCCAGAGAAAGAAAGACGAGCAGAGTTGAAAGCGTTAAGTAACGAGGCTTTATTGGAGCGCTCGCGGGTGAGGGTAAAGGATCCCAAGGGCCAGGCAAGGTTCCCGTCCTGGGAGAGAGACCCGAGAAGTCGCCCCACGCAGAAGTTTTGAGTGGGTTTATATATGTTTTTTAGGGCTGGGGGATGGGGGTTTCTTTGGCGGAAAGATTTATGGCAGGGAGAGCAAGGAATTTTCCGTTGCAGTTTTAGGGCGGATATTGAGAAATAGGAGGGGCTGGTGGTATGTGTGGGCTCCAGGAAGGAGATTCTTATCTGGGTGTGGTTATCTTTAACTTAGCTGGGCCTGCCAGTTATTTATGGTGAGCCCTGTGGGCTTTTTTTGTCCTAAGGAGGGGAGAGGAAGGGGAGGAGTGTCCACCACCGCCTTACAGCAGGGTCAGGGATTGATCTCCAGGGCCCAGGGGACAGGCCTACAGACCAGATTCCGTATACCCAGGTCTCGATCGCACTGACCAGGGATATTTGTGAACAAGCCTACTGAGGTGTGTGTGCCTTCAGGGGCAGATCAGCATGCTTGAGGGGCAACCCTCCTCCCATTGGAACGCTGTGATCTCAGCTCAGGCTGAGATCCTGGGCAGGGAACCTCCCAGACCGCATCACAGTGAAGGGAGATCTGCTGGCTTGAGGTCCTGCCTGCTGACAGAAGCCTGGGAGAAACCGCCAGGAGTAGTTTCCATCTCAAGAAACCACTTTCTGGCCAGGCGCAGTGGCTCACGCCTGTAATCCTAGCACTCTGGGAGGCCGAGGCGGGTGGATCATTTGAGCTCAGGAGTTCGAGACCAGCCTGAGCAAGAGCAAGACCCTGTCTCTACTAAAAATGGAAAGAAATTATATGGACAACTAAAAATATATATAGAAAAAAATTAGCTGGGCATGATGGTCCGTGCCTGTAGTCCCAGCTACTCGGGAGGCTGAGGCAGAAGGATTGCTTGAGCCCACAAGTTTGAGGTTGCTGTGAGCTAGGCTGATGCCACGGCACTCTAGCCCAAGCAACAGAGTGAGACTCTGTCTCCAAAAACAAAAAGAAAAGAAGATAGACGAATGGCCAAAAAACATATGAAAAAATGCTCACCTGTAATCGTCAGGGAAATGCAAATCAAAGCCATGGTGAGATATCACTTATCTCCAGTGAGAATGGCTTCTATCAAAAAGTCCCAAAACAATAAATGTTGGCATGGATGCAGAGAGATAGGAACACTCATACACTGATGGTGGGACTGCAAACTAGTACAACCTCTGTGGAAAGTAATATGGAGATACCTCAAAGAGCTACAAGTAGAATTACCATTTGATCCAGCAATCCCATTACTGGGCATCTACCCAAAAGAACAAAAGACATCCTATAAAAAAGACATCTGCACTCGAATGTTTATAGCAGCACAATTCACAATTGCAAAGATGTGGTAACAACCCTAGAATGTGCTAGCTGGTTAACCTGCCCTCCAACTTCCATGACTATTGCCTACTGCTGAAGAGACAACATTATAAAGAGGTAGAAACTGCAAAATATGGGTTACAGTATAAAATGTTTACATTATAAACATTTGAGGTATTATAAAACCATGCCACCGGCACTCTGTACTTGCATTTTTCTGTGATGTTAGTAGGTTTTCATCCATATTGTTTCTAACACAGGGAAATAATTTGTGAAACCAGGCCACAGCTCCAGCAAAAAGAAACATAAATTGAGAAATAACACAGAGTGTATGGCATATAAGGGAGGTGTACACCAAGAGCGGAGGCGCCTGGAAACACCACCATGACACCGTGGCTGCCAGCTGTAGAGCTGGATGCAAAACTTGCAGCTCTGCTCAGGGTTTCTTCCCATCCCCTCAGGCTACTGCAAACCCACCCTGGTGAGCCAATCTGCTCTCCTTCATTACCAAACATGGGTGAGACTTACCACCACAAAAAGTTTATGTCCTCTGGATCTCCCCTCACTGCACAAATCTCAAAATCTGGCCCAAACCTACCATGAGGGTCTGCAGCCAGCAAACAGTACTTCCTACCATCCAGATTGTGAAATGGGGTAATTTTTCACGATGTTCTAAAATCCTAAATAAATACAGAACCACAGCTGCCTATATAATAAACAGAATGAAGTCAACTTCCCATCGTAGCTCTTTTCTGTGACGTTTAAATTAGATGGGAGATTTTGGCAAAATTTTGATGACATCTATCGCTATGGACAGAAACCCAGAAATAGTTCCTGTCTGTTCACCCATCCTCCCTGAGAAAATCTGAACTGAGGAAATGATATGCAAAATAAAATAGAAGAGTCAGAATCAAAGGAAATGCCTTTCTTCCTAACATGTAACCCAACAAAGGGCCTGACCAATCTGATTAACAAAAAATCCTTCCTTGGTTGAATGCAGCTAGAAGAGGATTGGGCTGAGGCCAGTCTGATACAAAAAGATGAGTGGAAATGTCACCCTCCTAACAAACAGCTCTTGTTTCAGCAAATAGTGGCCTTTTCAAAGCAACTTTTATTAATTCAACCAAAGTGTGACTGATCATCACTTACATTCAGAATGTGTCCACAAGTGTTTTCTTAAGTACTTACCATGTGACATATTAAATAATTAGCTAATTAGAATATGATAAAAAAGGCTATTATGTGCAAAATATTAGGCTAGGTGCTGGAGGAATATGGCTATGAATAAGCACGTGAGCACTATTTTCAAAAGACTTACAGTCTGGAAGAAAAGACAGGAGGAGCAATTCATTCAATAAGCAATTCATTCACTAATGAGAAGCATGTGAGGAGGCAATGAAAGTTCGGGTCGGGAGTCCCTTGGAAACTGACAATATCAGGAGAAGCCCCAAGGAAGTAGCTGGATTTGAATGAGAACTGAAAAGATTGGCAAAATGGTTTAAAATAAATATTGCATATTTTTCCATAATCAGAGTATTGCATGCTCACAACATAAACAGTAGCTATTCTACCGGAGGTTGTGGGGAGAGGGGAGAAGAGGCGTTTTAATGAAGGAAAAGAAATAAAACAAATCACCCACGGTCCCACCAGATCCAAACTCTTTTTCTTTGTTGCCCAGGCTGGAGTCCAGTAGCCTCATCATAGCTCACTGCGACCCCAAACTCCTGGGCTTAAGTGATCCTCCTACTTCAGCCTCCAGAGTAGCTGGAACAATAGGCACTCAACACCCTAGCTGACTAAATTTTTAAATTTTTTTGTAGAAATGAGATTTCACTACTTTGCTCAGGCTGGTCTTAAACTCCTGTGCTTAAGTGATTCTCCCACCTCAACCTAAAGGTCCTAACAGGGAACTGGGTTAAGAGGCTGCTGAAGAAAGAAGCAGATAACAGTCCTCCTCACATTGCCCCAGGTCCCATTTGTCCCTGAGGGTTGGATTCTCTTTAGCCGTGTGGCTGAGTAGGACCCCGTTGCCACATACCTATTAATATTAATATCTTCCTGTTCCCCAAGGGATAAAACTTCTACTTGAATCAGGGGGTCCAGAAACTCTGATTTCCTTCAAGGGACAAAGATATCACAGCATATCAAATGGACCATATCAACCCTGACCAAGACCAAATTACAGAAAGAACTATGAGGACCCTGCCCAGAGCTTACCTTATTTACCAGAGGTCCATGAACTCCAAATTCAGAAGTCCATGAACTTGAATGGGGGAAAAAATTTAGTTTTACTAATATTCAACTACAACATAGCATTTTCTTCTATTACAAACCAGAGCAGTGTTAGCAATATCTGTAACTTTGTCACCAATAGAAAACACAGGTGTTTTCATATAATATTACAGTTGTTGCAGTTAATTCAAAAAATCATATCATCACCATTTCAAAATTGGCTATTAGACCCATCACTAGACCTTGTTATCAACTGTGTAAATGAAGAAGCAAAAAATGTTTAAATGTATTTGGTTAATTGTACTTCCCTCTAATTAGCCTCCTTTATAATCCTATGTATTTTATGCCATTTGAATACATTATCCTGAGAAAGGTCCACAGGCTTCAGACTGCCAGAGAAGTCTATTGTACTAAAAAATATATAGTCATACAGGAGTAAGGAATTTGGTCTAAAAGTTAGACTCAGCACCAAACTTCATAAATAGAGGGGAGTTTGCTCTGAATACAGTAAAGTAGTCCAAAGGTAACTGGGGTGGGGGATGAGAAGGGGAACCAGTTGCCCTCTAAGCATAGTCTCCAAAAGTGATGCCATTTTTTTAAGGTAGTATGTTGATGCAACCCTTTCTAAAACTGTGATGAAAAGACATGAAAAGAATCGATAGGAATACAGGATCTTGAGAAGCAGAGAGAAAGAAATCAAAAACAGCATCTTTTAAAGCATTTGCTTCTCTCTAAATCCAAGGTCCTAGCCCTGCCTTTTTGCCCAGCCTAGCCCCAGACTTCACTGACTATGTCTCTGAAGCAATTAATAATTATACTTGCTTCTCCCCAACCACTCTGGGTACATGTCAGCCCTCCTGGGTGGAGAGATCAGGGTGAGGAAATAGCAATTTATGAATTGGAAGAGCTGTATCATTAAGAACTTTGACACTTAAGGGCTCTGACCAAACATCACTCAGAGAAGGAGTGTTCTCTCACTTTACAGTATCATGATCATGTGGAAAAATTGGCTGAGATCCTCCATGAAGCCAACAAGATCTTAACTAAAGCTTCCTGCCCAAAAGCTAATTGCCAGATCAAGACACCACGTGGTAGAAATATAACACTGGAGGAGCCCATGTACAGCTGGTATGGGTGCACGGCATAAAAGGAGCATTGTCCTTTTCCATTTGCATATGTCCACTTACAAATCTGTGGTCCTGCAACTGAGTAGCAAAGTGGTATTGGGCTCGTTGGATCTGCAGTCCCCAACCGCCGGGCCACAGGCCGGTAACCGTCCATGGCTAGGAACCAGGCAGCACAGCAGGAGGTGAGCAGCTAGCAAGCGAAGCTTCATCTGTGTTTACCGCCACTCCCCATTGCTTGCATCTCTGCATAAGCTCCGCCTCCTGTCAGATCAGCAGCAACATTGGATTCTCATAGGAGCATGAACCCTACTATAAACTGAGCATGTGAGGGATCCAGGTTGTGTGCTCTTTATGAGAATCTAATGCCAGATGATCTGAGGTGGAGCTGAGGCGGTGATGCTAGTGCTGGGGAATGGCTGCAAATACAGGTTATCATTAGCAGAGAAGTTTGACTGCACAATAAATGTAATGAGATTGAATCATCCCGAAACCCTCCCTCCCTTCCCCCATCTTCCATGGAAAAATTATCTTCCGTGAAACTAGTCCCTGGTGCTGAAAAGATTGGGGACCACTGCTATAAATGCTTGGCTTTAGCAAAGATTTGAGACACCAGCAGAACCAGTGCTGGGAGAAGAAAGCCTCTGATGATGTAGGGCTGTAGGATTAAGAATACTTGTGAGTTCTGCAATAGAGATACTATGACAACCTACCTTGCAAGCAACAGCGGTGAGCAGCGCCCAGAACTAAATTGTGGAGGCATAGGAGCCACCGAGGTTCTCAGAAATTAACAGGGAGAACACTGGGGGAAGAAACCAACTAATGGTCTTTGGTAAAGGAGGTAGAACCTTAAGGGACCGAGATTTGTGTTTTACTATAACTGTAGTCTCATTTATTAATAGGGGGGCAAAACCTGAGACTTTCCCATTGCACAGTCAATAGGGAATCAAATATTCAGATTGTTAGCTCTAGGGAACTCATGTCAAAAAAAGGAGGAGATGACACTAGATTTCATGCTCAACTTAATATTACCTGGTTCCCTCCCCCATCCCACGTTTGAGGCAAGTATCCACCCTGTTTTAGAACTATGGTGTAATGAAAGGTCTCACATAATGTGGAACTTCTAATTCCACAGTTGAGAAAACAACCACAAAGCAATCAACCCAGACTGTCTCTTCTCATGTCTCTTCCCTGAGAAATCTCTCTGGGGAAAATGGGTCAAAGCATGGTAAAATCATGTAATGGGAATTCTGTGAAACGGTGCAGGTGTCCTGTTTGCAACTACCTCCGTGTTACTAAGACACTTCCCCATGGTTTGTCTAGGGGAAAACATAGAGCAATCAAGACCAGAGCTGAAACAAAGCACAGACGGAAAGAAGGAAAAAAAAAAAAAAAAAAACAGCAACAACAATTCCTGCAACTCTATAAATAAATAAAAACAAAAATTTAAATTCAGTGTTTTGGTTCTAAAATTGTCCAACTAAAGTTATAGCTTTGCAAAGAAATTCAAAGCAGGAAGGACTTGAAGTGAACTTTAAAAAGAGAATTATCCCACAGAGTAGTAAAAGAAGAATCACAAGCTTAGGTTAATAAAAACCAAATTAAGTTCCTTATCACTCTTACTAAAAGGTCCTTATTTATAGAAATGTCTAGTTAAGTAAAACGTCTTTTATGATAATCGGCACGTGCCGCTCAGAAGCAACACAGCGGTAAATAAGAAGACAAGGACATGCTTAAAGCTCAGAATCAGTCTTTCCATCTGAAGACGACCGTGTTTTATCACAAATCGTGAGAAAGTGGGAGATAAAGAGCATGAGAAAGAAAGAATGTAAAATAATTTAACACGTTCTTTAATAATTGCTATGCCTTTTCAAATAGAAGAAAGCCTAGGCCTCAATATTGAAAAAAAGTGGCTTTGAGGTCATTCCTTTTTCAATAGAAATTCTCCCTGTCTCCATCGCCAGACAGCACTGTTTGAAAATTGAACTGAATGTTTTTATGCTTAGGAAGCTGTGAACAATGGCAACAAGGACAGTAAATAATAATTCAAGGTGCTTTGGAATTCTTAACTTTCAAGTAAACAGTAATGCAATACTTCCGAGTTGAAATTAACAAATTTAAATTGCCTGGAACTTTCACTAAACATTACCTAACGTCAACTGGTACAGCATGTGGAAGAGAAGGCTGTGGACAAGAAGAGAAGCAGCTTATTGTGTGTGTTTTTTCCTTTCTTTATTACTCAAGGGTGAAAGAGAGCTATGATTGTCAGAGTCTTATGCATGATAGAGAGAAAGGTGGTGACAGACAGGCGGGTGGTCCCACCGAGGCTGAGCTGACCTCCCATCTGCCAGGGCCCTGATCATCTCCATCTTGCCCAGGACAAGCCCCATCCTATGATACAGACTTTCATGTTGGAGCAGAGAGAGGCTTTTGATCATATGGTGCAGCGATAAAAACACTAGTTCATGAGTCTGGAGATCTGCGATCCCATCCACACTCTGCCACTAACTGCTGTATGACAATGGGTGGTGACCAATCTCCTCACCTGTCAAATGAGGAGGATGAACTAGATCAGGAGTAGGCCAACTTATTCTGTAAAGAGCCAGATAATAAATATTTTGGGCTTTGAGGGCCACGTGCTCTCTCTCCAAGTACTCAACTCTGCCATTGTAGCACAAAGGCAACCACAGGTATTATACAAACAAAGAAATGTGGCTGTATTCCAAGAAAGCTTTATTTACAATGACAGGCAGCAGCCAGATTTGGCCCAAAGACCGTAGTTTGCCAACTCCTGGACTAGTTGACCTTTTAGATCCTTCCCAGTTCTGAAATTCTGTAAGGCTATAATTCTAAAAATGACTTAGGCAGAGTGATACCTATCAAATAGGCTTAAACTGTCCAGGAAGATCCTGCAGATAGATCCAGGCAGACTTCAGGGCCACTCAGAATGCTTTGGCAGTCTCTGGAGCTTATGATTCTGCCTACGTCTAGCTAATACAATAAGGCAGGAAAAATGAATAAAAGTTATAAGGATTGAAAAGGAAGTAATAAAACTCATTTATATTTGGGTGTTGTCCAAGGGACCAAAAAAAAAAACAAAATAGAAAAAGAAAAAACCTGTCATTTATGGAAGATATAGTTGTGTATATTCAAATATAAATAAAAAGGTAGATGGGGGAAGATAAATTATCAGAATAAGCAATGTGCAGTCAGCTATCTATTTATCTCAGATCTATCCTTCATTTTTCCCTTCTTCTACACTGTATTCAAGGGAACAATATTTCAGTCTCCTTTGCCTCTGGATTCTACATACATTCAGCCAGTGGAAGGAACTGGATGAATATTAGCAGGCAGGGGAGAGAGGAAAAGGCAGGGTATTTCCCTCTCTCTCTGTTTTCTGTAGCATCTCAGGTAACTCCTGATTCAAGCTCCTGTTACCCAGGCTCCCTGGGGTTCCATGTCTGCTGAATGATGCTGGTCTCTGAGCTTCAGTAATGCCAACTCCTTTCTTGGTCTCCCTAGTCTAGAAGTGGAAGCAGCTTACTGCTTTTTGGTAACTTCCGGGTTGCCCCATTACTTCTCCTCTTTGGAGTCTCAGTTACTCTATCATTTCTGTTATAAATCCGTTATATTAACTACCCTCCATACAAAATGCTTAGAATAGTCTCTGTTTTCCTGGTTGGAAAATAAAATTGCTATATAAAAATTTTTATTTCTCTAGCAATAAACAATTAAAAAATGAAGTTTAAAAACATACTATGTGCAATAGTGTAAAAAATTTAAAATACCTAGAAATAAAACTAATAAAAGATATGTAAGGCCTTTACTCAGAAAACTGTAAAACACTTAAGAAAAATTGGAGAGAATCTAAATTAATGGATAGGGAATTACTTTTAATATAAAAGACACAAGCACTAATTATAAAAGACAAGATTGATAAATTAAGCTATAATAAATTTAGAAAGCTTTTATTTATCAACATACATGATTAAGACAGGGAATAAGAAATAAAGCATAAGGTAAGAAGGTGTGTGTGTGATCCAACAAAGAACTAGTAACCAGATTTATATTTTTAAATCTTCCTACATATAAATAAGGAAAAGACAGACCATGCAATAGGACAAGAAACTGGAACATAAAGGTTTTCCAAATGGCTAATGAAAGTTTATAACATGTGGCCTTATTACTAATGATGGAAATGTGAATTGAATAACATTATACCCCACACCAGTATGGCTAAAATTAAAAAGATTGACAATATGCAAGATTTTCATATTGTCATATGGAAAAACAGAAATTTCATAAACTGCTGGTGGGAGTGTAAATTACCGCAACAACTCTGGAAAATACTTTGACATTATTCACTAAAGCTAAATACATACATACCATATTTTCCAGTAATTCTGCTGCTTGATATACACCCAATAGAAAATATACCTATGTGACTCAACAGGTATACGTTAATTATGACAGTCAAAAACAAGATATAACCCAAATGTCCATCAACAATAAAATCTATAATGAAATGTTTCCATAATAGAGCACTATACAGCAGTGGGAATAAACAAAATACAGCTATATACAACAATGTATATAATTGACCTCTCTCAAAATAAGGTCAATCAAAAGAAGTCTGTTTAGGACATGGTCCATTTGCCCTTCCAGATCCACTCTCCACCCCTCTCTGTGCCTTGGGCCTGGCCAGTATGGACGTCTCCAAACAGGCTTGCACTCTGGCTTTTTTCCGATACAGCCAACAAGAGGCAGATCAGAGGGCAAGAGGCCAGGGTATTCATCCCTTTGTACTCCCTCTGACAGCTCATAGTTGAAAATGGCTGCTCTCCTCTATGGAAGGCCGCATTTGCTGTTAACCTGCTCTCCTGTACAGCAATAGCAGACACAGAGTTCCTGAGATTGCCTGCACCTCCCCTAGGCCCTTCAGGTCCAGAGGTAGCAAAGGGTCCCTGCTCCCCAGCTGTTGCTAGCTCTGCGGTGTTACAACATCCCCTGCTGATTTCTTTTAGGCTTGCATACAACTTGTATGTGGTCTCTTTGTGAAACTCTTTTCAATTCTCTTTTTGAATATGCTGTTTGTTTCCTGACTCGTACAAAACCAGACCCTAAAATTTACAAGCTACCTTCATATAACATTTTAAAAATAGACAAAACAAAACTCCAGTTTGGGAAAATGCATACATAGGTCGTGAAATTATAGAGAAAAGGAAGGAAGTAATTACCAAGAAAGTAAGGATAGTGGTTAATTTGTGAGGAGAACAAGAGAAAGATGGAGGAAATTCTCAGGTGTTGCCAATAGTCTATATATTTACCTGGGTGATGGTTAAATTCTCTTTGCCTTATAAGATTTATTAAGAGGTATATTTATGTTTTATGCAATTTTGCTGTGTTTACTGTTTTTCACCATAAAAACAGCTCAGAAAAAAAATAAAATACAGGGAAAATTTTATTTGATTGCCGCATTCCATTAAATCTGCTTCTGTTTTAAGAACATAGATGTCAAGTGCATAATTTAATCAGACTCATACATTTTGGAGAGAAAAGCAGAAATCAGGAGTGTTGAGAATTCTGTATCCTGTAATTGCAGTGAGATTTAACCTGGGTTATCAGTTTACAAGGCTCCAGTTGATTTAGTTGGTCCAGAGAATAGAAGGAAAAGCAAGAAGACAGAGAAAGAGAGATGGCGAACTTAAACAAGAGGGGCACAATGACAATGAAAAGGAAAAGATCGATCAGAAGTATACAAAACCAAGTTATTTTTAGTGTTGCAAAGGTAGCTGGATACAAAAAGGACACACAACAAATGTATAGTTACATGTGGCCTTCAGTTATTACCATAGAGACAATTTCATTTGATAAGTTATTTTAGTTATTAATTTCCTGATCATCCTCATGATATCTCAATAAAATGGGTAGGTAGAAAAGTCAAAACATCTACTTGTCCAAACTATCAAAGAAATTTCTAAACAAAGGTCAAGTTAACAGAATAGAGTCTATGTTAAGTGTGTTTTCTAGCAGACCAGCTCATTCCTTGTCCAAATTTAAAGTACAATACAAAATATTAGGAAATAAAAACAGGGTCCTAGGATGAATGTAGCCTATTTCAATGTGGTCACATTAATAGTTTATTCAGTAACTATGTAATCTACTGCGCAGAAGAATCACAAACTCAAATCTAGCGCCACTACTTGCATTCAAACCGTACAAATAGATTACATAAATTACCTATTTGTGCAATAAAAGACATTCCAAATGCTATTATGAATAGCCTAATAAAACCAAGGGACAAAAACTGTCTCTTAGGGAGTCTCAAAAATTATTCATTAGCCCAAAAACTCATTATAAAGCTAAAAAAATAACCAAACATGGTTAAGATTTGAAAACGTTCTCTGTTGTGGAGAAGATAACATAAAACAAGTTTTGCTCAGTGGAGGAGGACTGCAGCATGATTTACTTAGTTCATGTGTGAGTAGGAGAATATCCTTCCGTATGCTTGGTGGGTTTAGATAGGGTGATTTGAATCCTATAGCCACAGCTCCTATGTTGGAATAGCTATAAGCAACATCCCTTCTCGATTTTTTAAATTAATCCAGGATAGTATTGGAAGTAGTATTTTCTTCATGCAAATATTTTGTCATATTCTTTTGATGCTTCCAAGAGAACTAAACTGCATACAGGTTTTTTAAATTCCACACAGCAATTTAACCTATACCTAAAATGCCTGATTTTTTGGTCATTTTTTTAAAAAATGTTAATTTGCCTTTGTTTTTAGAATAGATAATAGTCATACATGGTATAAAATGAAAGTCAAATGTACAAAAAAAGTATGTACTATGTAAAATTTCTCTTCCTTCTCTCTTCTCCAGGCAATTAGTTCCCTAGTCATGAGTCATCAGTGCTATGAAGAGACGCCATCTCAGAAGATCTAGACTTCATTCTCTTCCTGCCTGTGCTGAGGTAATGATATTTGAAGGACTCCCATTTTATCTCTTCACACACACACACAAAAAAACCCCTTACAAACAAACTGTTCCACAGGGGCCCTCTGGGTCAAGGGCCCTAAAAATCAGCCTGAATCTCTGAGCATGTTAGGAAAATACACCCTTCTGTGAAGACGACAAAGGCTTAATTGAACTAACCAGCCCCTGTGTGGTCGCTGGATCACCATGGTCATCACTGGCTGACTTATGCAGCATCACAAAGATATCAGGGTCTTTCTCAGTCCTTGAACTGTGGCTCCCACCTTAGGAGGGTTTTTCCATCAGCAAAGGGACTTGCCCTACCCCTCCCTGCGTCTCCACATTGACAACTATTATTCTCCCATGTGCTGTTGATTAGAACCATTTATGAATACCTAGAAGATTATACAAGATCAGTGTTTGCCATTAGGCACTGCCCTAGGCATATACATGTGTTTGAAATTTTACCTGCTTCACGTGATACAAAATAACAATTTTGTGATATAGTCTGTTTCTTATATTGATTTTATTGATCTTTTGGTATGACTGAACTTATTTTACTTCAAGGAGAGAAGGGGGGGTAATAGAGTGGCATATGTTGAAATTTGATTGAATCTTTAATGTACATCAGTTATTGCTGAGGAATGGGTCTTGAAACTAAGGGTACAAAGAAGTTAATCTGGAAATCCCAAAGGATATGCACCAAAGTGAAGTAATTACTTCCTTTGGGTTGGAGAAGGAAGATTGAAGATATATTTTGCATTCTTTCTGCCCAGCTGAATTTTTTTCATGAATAAATGTATAATGCTTCTCTAATATGAAAAAATTATAAGCTATTAAACTACATAAGAAGCTATTGTTCCCATTTACAGATAGCAAGACTGAAGTAGTGTTGGGCTAAGTCACTTTGACACTGTACCTCAGAGATTTCAGTAGTGAAATGGAATTTCAAAAACAATCCCTCTAGGTCCTAGTCTATTTTTTAGCCCACTGACTGCTGTCTTCTTTTATAAGAGTGTTATACCTCGAAACCATCTCTTGAAGACACCTCTGAGGTTAATGCCTTAGAAAAACCTATCAAACATAATGACTTTGATAGAGACCATTTCACATTACTTTTGCCAATCTATTTTTCTTGGCTCATGCTCTCAAAACTGTCTAACTTTTTCCAATGACACTGTTCACACTGATTCTGGTTTTTAACAACACAGGCAAAGATTTAAGCTGATTGTCTATGAGGTAAAAAGAAAATGACGGTAGAATTCAATTCTCCAGGATAGATAGAGAACATGCAATACATCTCCATGTTAGGAACCATCAGTATTGCATTACCCAGCAACCACTACAATAGGTAAAGGAGACAGTCTTGACAGCTTCACAAGATCCTTGAAGAATTCTCCTCTTCCATCCTCCCCCTCAACTTATTCCCAGACCGTTCTTTATAGCTATTGAGGTTGCCAATATAAGTAGCTTCAGGGCCCTGAAGTGTCAATTTACTGGCAAGGAGAAGTAGGAAACGTGGAATATGTAATTTCTATAGGAGAGGGGATTCTGGTAACATATATTTAGTCTAAGGCACTCATAGACAAGACTAAAAAAGGCCAATGTCTGAATCAGTTAACAAATAGTGGGCTCTGTTTCTTAAGGATTTGCACCTCCATGAAGAAGCAAACCACCTGTCTGTTTACCAAAAACTTTCTGGGAGAAAGTAGTAGGTATAGAAACGGGAGTCTCTCTCAAAGAGAACCCAGGAGGAGGGACTGGTAGTGCCAGGTGACTTACTGCTGCTCTCTCACCCTCTTCAATTGGATCATTATAGCTGGTATCTCCCCTCAAATGTAGGAATTCTACTTCTTTCATACCATGTTTCCTATAAGATACAACTTCTCTGTAGTGAGAAGTACGATGTAGCAATTGGCATGCCGTTGAATCCATAAAACTGGTGTAAAATAGATTGAGTTTGGCTAGGCAGGTCCAACCTTTAACCTGCCAACCTAACTGGAGCCAAGGATTATGTCCTAAGAGTCTGATGAACAGGTTGACAATTCAGATATGAACAACCAGAGAGGTTGGTCTGGGTCCCCGTCCTCAAGGAAGAGATGTGAGTCAAACCAGGGAGTCTAATTACACAACCAGGTCCAAGAATGTCAAACAGGCCTAACTATGGGATGGAGCTAAGAATCGGAAGCAGGGAAAGAACTGGAACAGAACTGGTCAGAGATGAAAATATGAAGCACCTATGCAAATTTGATTGGGGAGTCCACTGCTTATGTTTAATTTGGCAGCAGGCAGTTGCATCTGACTGTCATGCAACTATTTAGTAACTGAAACTATTTAATAACTAAAACAGATGCTACTACTTTTTACCTAAACCCCCATCACAAAAGCCAGTTAGAAATGTCAGATCTATGTTCTATGCAAAACTAAAGGGCAATTTATTGCCTTAAATTCTACTTTATCTCTTCATAGAATGTGTATCAGTCAGGCTCTTGATTGTAAGCAACAGAAGTTGACACTGACTAATGAAGAAAAAAGAAAAAAAAAAATACCTAGTAATCCACAGAAGTGTTTGTTGGGAGGCCTGGAGAATCACAGCCAACAATAAGCTTGTTTACAGTGCCAAAAACCTTTGTGCAGCTGGCAAGTTGAAGAAACAACCTAAACTTCCACGGTCCCACCAAAGAGTAGAGGAAACCAATGTGGCCATTGCCACTACTGCACCAGCAAGCAGGAGGCTCCACCTAGAGCCCATTTGCTCATATTGCTCTCCTCTCTGAGCCTCCCGTGGGTATACCAGATGGCTGAATCCTTAGACACATGCCTATATTTTAGCTGTAAAAGAGTCTCTAAATTTGAGTTTTGACTCTACCCTGGGAATGTGGAACTCAAACATAGAAACTTCTCAAAATACATAAAAACTATTCAAAAGGTAATGGGCAACTTTTAACAGAGGTGCCAAGATAATTCAATGGGGGAAAATACTCTTTTCAACAAATGGTGTTGAACAACTGCCTATCCACATGTGGAAGAATGAAGCTGGAACCATTCTCTACACAACCTGCAAAAATTAACTCCAAATGGATCATAGACCTAAATGTAAGAGCTAAAACTATAAAACTCTTAGAAGAAAGTGTAAGGGTGCATTTTTGTGATCTCGGGTTCAGCAAAACCTTCTTAGATATGGGACCAGAAGCACAAGTGAACAAAATGAAAGAAAACAAAAAGATAAATAAGACTTCATCAAAATTTAAAAGTTTTGTGCTTCAAACGATATTATCAAGAAAGTATAAGATCACATACAGAATGGGGGAAAATATTTGCAAATCATATGTCTGTTTTGATTGCTTCCTCTTCATCCAATTGGTGAGGGAGGGGTTCTCACCCTAGAGGTGTGGGGATGGCCCAACACACAATATCTAACACAGAACAGATGAGATCAACAGCAGTTTATGAGTCACATACACTCACACCTCAGGGCAGGAGGACACTATGCCACGTAGGTCCATATAGAGGTTGTACTCAGGAACAGAGTGGACAACCAGGAGCTGAGGGAGGCTGACTTTGTACTACCAAGAGGATACATTGTCCCCTGGTTCCCATGAGAGCATGGGATATACTTATTTGAATAATTTTATGGGCTGCAGAGAATTGAAACCTGCTACTCATGAATAGTCAGTAACCTCATCTGGCCCATTCAGTAAGGAAGTTACTTAGCTGGGGCATCTTACCTATGGGAGCAGAATGGGGAAGAGAACTTGTAGTTAGGCCATTCAAGACTCTTTCAATTTTTCCAGATGTCAAGGCAGCACTTAATATTGAACCTTAATTTTATATCTTGTACTACCATATCTTATAAGAGACTTATATCCAGAATATATTTTTTAAAACTTACAATTCAACAATAAAAATACAAATAATATAATTTTTAAATGGTAGAGGTTTGACATAGTACTATTTATTTATTTTTGCTTTTGTGGCCTGAGCTTTTGGGGTGAGAGCTCATCTCCCATGTTCTCTTCTAGGAGTTTTATAGTTTCTGGTCTTATATTTAGGTCTTTTATTCATTTTGAATTGATTTTTGTATATGTTATAAAATAAGGGTCCAATTTCATTCTTTCACACATGAAAATTCAGTTTTCCCAGCACTGTTTATTGAAGATACTATTTTTTTCCCATTGTGCCCTTTTTAAAAATTAGTTGACCACATATATTTGAGCTTATTTCTGGACTCTCTATTCTGCTCCACAGGTCTATGTGTCTGTTTTTATGCTAATAGCTTACTGTTTTGATTACCTATAGCTTTGTAATCGAATTTTAAATCAGGAAGTGTGATATTCCAACTTTGTTCTTCTTTCTCAGAATTGTTTTGGCTAGTCAAGGTCTTTTGTGATTCCGTATGGATTTTAGGATTGTTTTTTTCTATTTCTGTGAAGAATGCCATTCGGATTTTGGTAAGGATTGCATTGAATCTGTATATTGCTTTAGATAATATGAACATTTTAGTGATATTAATTCATCTTATCCACAAGCACAGGATATCTTTCCATTTATTTTTGTCTTCAATTTCTTTCAAAAAGTTTTATAGTTTTCAATGTACATATCTCTTACCTCTTTGGTTAAATTTATTTCTAAGTTTATTTTTTTATGCTATTAAAAATGGGATTGTTTTCTTTATTTCTTTTTCAGTTAGGTTTTTATCTGGGTATTAAAAGGCTATGGCTTTTTGTATGTTGATTTTGTGTCTTGAAAATTTACTGAATTCACTTATTAGCTCTAACAGGTTTTTTGTGTGGAATCTTTAGGGGTTTGTATATATAGGGTCATGTCATCTGCACTACATGATAATGACATAATTTTACAACTTACTTTCTGATTTGGATGCCTTTTATTTCTTTTTCTTGTCTGATTGCTCTTGCTAATACTTCTAGTACTGTGTTGGATAGAAGTGGCAAGAGTGGGCATCCTTGCCTTGCATCAGATCTTAGTAGAAAAGCTTTCAGTTTTTCCTCATTGACTAAAATATGTCAGCTCTGGATTTTTCATAAACGGCCTTTATTATATTGAGGAAATTTCCTTCTATACCTAAACTATTAAGAGTTGTTATCAAGAAAGGATGTTGGACTTTGTCAATTGTTTTTTCCATGCCAACTAAGAGGATTAGGTGGTTTTTATCTTTCATTCTGTTAATGTGCTGTATCATGTTGATTGATTTGTGTATGTTAAACCGGCTTTGCATGAGCTTCTGTACAGCAAAAGAAACAATCAACAAAATGAAATGGTAGCCTACAGATTGGGAAAAAAATTATAAGCCATATATCTGATAAGGGGTTAATATCCAAAATTTATTAAAAACTCATACAACTCAATAGTGGAAAAATAGATAACTCAATTAAAAATGGGCAAAGGACATAAATAGACAATTTTCTAAGAAGATATAAAAATAGCCAATAGGTATATGAAAATGTGCTCCATATCTTTAATCATCAGGAAAATGCAAATCAGAACCACTATGAGATACCACTTTATACCTGTTAGGATAGCTATTATCAAAAAGTCAAAAGATAACAAATCTTGGTGAGAGTACAGAGAAAAGAGAACACTATTGGTGGAAATGTAGATTGGTACAGCTATTATAAAAATATGTAGGCCGGGCATGGTGGCTCATGTCTGTAATCCTAGCACTCTGGGAGGCTGAGGCGGGTGGATTGTTTGAGCTCAGGAGTTCGAGACCAGCCTGAGCAAGAGCGAGACCCCGTCTCTACTAAAAATATAAAGAAATTATATGGACAGTTAAAAAATATATATATAGAAAAAAATTAGCCAGGCATGGTGGTGCATGCCTGTAGTCCCAGCTACTTGGGAGGCTGAGGCGGGAGGATCGCTTGAGCCCAGGAGTTTGAGGTTGCTGTGAGCTAGGCTGATGCCATGGCACTCTAGCCTGGGCAACAGAGTAAGATTCTGTCTCAAAAAAAAAAAAAAATGTAAATTACTAAAGAAATTAAAAATAGAATGACCACATGACCCAGCAATGCTTCTTGTGGTCATATACCCAAAGGAAATGAAATCACCACCTCATAAAGACAGCTGTACTCCCATGTCATTGCATAGATATGTAAACAACCGAAGAGTCTATCAATGGACAAATGGATAAAGAAACTGTGTTAAAAGAGGACAAGATTGTGCCATTTGCCATAACATGGATAAGCCTAGAGGAAATTATGCTAAGTGAAATAAGCCAAGCAAAGAAAGAAAAATATAGCATGATCTCATGTATATATGGAATCTAAAAAAAACAATTCAAATATCCAGAGACAGAGAATGAAACGGCAGTTACCAGGGGTGGGGAAAGGAAATGGAGAGATGTAGATCCGAGGATAAAAAGTAGCAGATATGTAGGATGAACAGGTCTAGAGATCTAATATAGAACATGAGGATTACAAGTTGTACTGTATATGGGTCTGACGCTAAATGAATAGATTTTAGCTGCTCTAACCATGAAAGAAGAAAAGGATAACTATGTGAGTGATGGATATGTTAATTTGCTTCACTATAGTAACCTCTTTACTATCTAATATGTATTCCATAACATATTGTATACCTTAAATATACACAATAAAATTTATTTAAAGAATTAAAAAAGAAAACTATACAAAGAGATATTCTAAACAAAATAGAAAGAAAATGGGCAAAGGGTTTCAAAAGACATATCTCCAGGTAAGAAATACAAATAGTCAATAAGCACACAAAAAGATGCTCAACATTATTAGCCATTAGGGAAATGCAAGGAGATACCACTTCACATCCACTAGTTTGACTGTGATCAAAAAGGCCAGGCACAGTGGCTCATGCCTGTAATCCTAGTACTTTGGGAGGCTGAGACTGGAGGACTGCTTGAGGCCATGAGTTCCAGACCAGCCTGAGCAAGCATGAGACCCCATCTCTACAAAAAACAGAAAAAAATAGCCAGGCACGGTGGCACATGCCTGTAGTCCCAGTACTCTGGAGGCTGAGGCAGGAGATTGCTTCAGCCCAGGAATTTAAGGTTGCAGTGAGCTATGATATGCCATTGCACTCTAGCCTGGGTAACAGAGTAAAATTCTGTCTCAAAAAAAAAAAAAAAAGGCCAAAAAAATTGACAAGGATGTGGCAAAACTGGAGCCTCACACATTGCTGGGAGGAATGCAAAATGGTGCAGCTGCTTTGGAAAATAGTTTGGCAGTTTCTCAAAATGTTAAACACAGAGTTACCACATGAACCAGCAATTCCACTCCTAGATACATAAGCTGGAGAAATGAAAACACACATCCACACAAAAATTTGTGTATGAATGTTCCTAGCAACATTATTCACAACCAAGATATGGAAACTGTTGAATGGATAAATAAAATGTGGTGCATTCATGCACTGGAGTATTATTCAGTAATAAAAAGAATTAAGTACCAATACATACTAGAATGTAGATGAATCTTTAAAACGTGCTAACTGAAAGAAGTTAGACACAAAGAACATCTATTATATTATTCAAATTTATAAGAAATGTTCAGAATATATAAATCTACAGAGACAAAAGATTAATAATTGGGTGGGAGACATTGTGCCTATTGGGGGATTATTTGTGATAATGAGTGACTGCTAATGTGCATGAGGTTTCTTTTTGGAAGACGAAAATGTTCTAAAATTGACTGTGAGGATGGTTGTACAAGCCTGTGGGTGTATTAAAAACCATTAGATTGTATACTTCAAACAGGTCAATTATATGGTATGTGAATTATATCTCAATAAAGCTGCTATTTTTTAGGGAAAAAAAAAGTAATGGGTAGCGTAAATGTGACCAATGTCTAGCAGTTTAATTATTCTCAAATACCAATATGAATCTTCTGCTTTAAAATATCTTCGCAAAATTTGGCAACTCTTCTCTATGGCTGATTGACTAATCTATATTTCCTTAGGAATCTTCAAAAATCTTGCCAAAATTGCCCATCAACAGTGAAAAATACACAGTTAAGAAGATAGATGAGAACTGCAATTTCACTTTTTAACCACCTTTGTAAACAGTGTTTAGTGAAATAGGCTGACTTTTTAGAGCAAGAAGGGTTACTAGAGATTTACTAGGAGCCAACAGGTGAGAAAATAGCATCTCAAAAATGTTAACTGACTTTTCCAAAATCACACAGCCAAATGATGAGGATATTGTTTATTGTGGACACCTAGCACACCACTGTGACAGCCAGTCTCCACAATCGCCCCAGTGATTCCCATCTCCTGGTATTCACATCCTCATGTAGTCCCCTCCTCCCCTTCTCTCCCTCTCCCATCACTCATTCTTGGGAAACTAGCTGAACATCATGATGACATTCAAGAAGGCTATGAAGAGGACTTTGTGGCCAGGAACTGCTACCAACCCCATGAGTGAGCTTGGATACATGTCCTCCCCTAGTTGAGCTTTCAGATGAGACTGCAGCCCCAGATGACAGTCTGATTAAACCTCATGAGAGACCAAGAGCCAGACCCATCCAGCTAAGATGTTCCTGAATTCCTGACCCACAGAAATAGTGATATAATAAATTACTTTAAGCTGCAGGTTTGGGTAAATTTATTATGCAGTAATATGTAACTAATACACATTTTTGCTCTTTATACTCTGAAAAGCTGCCTCTTATGTGGGTACTGTTAAATATTTACAATTATTTTCCAGGCTGCACGGGTAAAAATTCAAACACCGATCATTCTTTGTGGGTATAACTTTGATTTTATTTCTCCATTTAAGAAGAGAAAAATTTAATATCACATATTTTTGTCATTCTTTTTCCTCCTAACTCTGATGAGGAAGGGGGAGTGGTGTGTGTGTATGTGTGTGTTTTGTTTTGCTTTGTTATTTGTTTGTTTTTGAAACTCCATAAAAGAAAGGTATAGCATTTTAAAGTAGGATAACTTCTCAGGCAAATTATCCCTGTTTTTGCTATCAAGACAATCTAATCATATCATGCACCTTATGGTGGAGCCTCCAAAGACTCGCTGAAACAGAGTGATACTGTGGACACTACCTTCAGCCTTCTGTCTATGCTAACTATAAACAAGTCCACCCATGTTTCTCCATGTATTCTGGTCAGACTTTCCAAGATTCTTCCAATGTTGCTAATAACAAACAAGGAGCCTGACAGGAGGAAAAACATGGAGAAAAAGAAATCAGCATATATCCTCTACACTGTGAAAGCAAAATATACAAGAAGAGAAATATATTCACAAAAAAGTTTATTATTACTGACATCCACTGTGCTCCTGGACTTTTCCCCTCATTTGCTAAAGACTCTAGTATCTGGCTCTCAGTCTCCTTGTTCCTTTTATTCTGCCATCACCATCAGTGACCTCACTAAGAAAACAGATACAATCAAACAAGGACTTCTTCACTCTTCTACCACCAAACCCTCCAACCAATCTGCGTCTGTATCCACAATGGAAGTCCTATCCGTGTTCCTCTCTTTGGTCAACGCTTCACACTCCATCCTTCTCAACTGCTCAAGGATCTTAATTCCAATATTTTCCACTCTCTTTTTCCTATATCATCAGTTCTCCCTGTCTTTATAGCACTCTCAGAAACTTGTCAATATGCTTTGATACCACCACTCTGAAAATACCCTACCTTAATTCCATGTCTCTGATCTCCTTTCCTGGGCAATGCCCTGTCAAAGCAGATGTTGATTTTTTATGTCTCTGTTTTTCCATTTTTCATTTTTGCCTTAACCCATTCTAACTGGGTTTTGATACCATTGCTCTGCTAATGTTACATTTATCAATCAGTAATAAATGCCATATTTTGCCATTTCCAGTGGACATTTTCCTATCTTCAATTTACTCAATCTCACATCCAATCAAGTGGTCACTCCTTCCTTATGAAATACTCTCCTCCCTTCGTTCCTCAGACACCCCACTATCGCAGTCTTCCTCCTACCTCTCTGGCTACTTTTGCTTGGTCTCCTTTCCTGACTCTTCCTCTTATGCCTGCTTTCCAAACCGCTTCTCAGGATTCAGTCCAATAACATCTCTTTCATCTCCTTCAAGTTGCTTCCAACACATGAAAGTTTATATAAATGCCAAAAAAAAAAAGAATCCCACACTAAAGCATCTAGATTCATATATCCAACTGTCAACAGAGATCTCCATTTGCCATACATATATATTAAACTTACAACAGAACTCTTCATTCCCAAACAAATTATTCTCCCTGGCAGCCTCATGCACCTACATACTCCAGCTTGAAACTAACCGGGGTATTATCCATGATTCTTCTCCCTTGACCTCTATTCATATTTAACCCAACAGCAAGATCCCTAGAGTCTACCTCCAAAATGTGCCTTGAATTCATGTTCCTAACTCTATGTTCAGTGCTACCAACCCAGTACAAGCCACCACCATCTTTCACCTGTAATATTGTAATATTTCCTTCTTTCACTTTGCTTTACTCCAATCCATTCCCCACACAGTAGCCAGAAAAAAAAATTATCTAAAAAGATGACACATAACAAACTCACAACTCCTCTGCCTACCTCTCATGCAGAGCCAGAGCCACTGTTCACTCATGAACTATAACAACATGGACTTTTCATTTCCTAGAGTGCTGGACCTAGGAATCATAGTTCTTCCTACCTTGGACCTTCATAATTACCATTATAAATTGTAATTATTTAACAGCTCCCAGATAAGAGGCAGCTTAGGAAGAACATAATGGTATATTAGTTAACTATTGTTGCATAACAAATTTCTCTAATTTCTCTCTGCCTAAAGTAAGCCCCCACCCTGTCCCACCTACCAGGCTCTTTACTGGAGTAGTAACCAATAATACATAATTCCCTGACCAGATTCCCTCTTCTCTTCTTCTCTCTTTTTATAATTTTTTTTACAGTTTATTGTTGTAAATGTGTCAGTCACATAACTAACCCTACCAGGCTGTAAACTCTGTAAGCAAATCACCATGTCTTTTTCAGTTCTTCATTCTAAACCCAGTATCTAGAACAATACTTTGGATATATTAAGCCATTATTACTATTTGTTGAATTAATAATAATAATGCTATATGAGACTCATAAAGAATATTTAGTTTAAGAGCTACAAAATTAAAAGACCTTTATAAGCAAACTTGCCAATCTTTTGTAAAGGGTATATTTCATCATTATGCCTTGTATTTAAGAAGCTTATTAAACACAACAATGCAAAATCTCTCTATTCCCATCTCCATCAGCTACATATTAATATTTGTGTATGTATTATATGTATGAGGTTGTGTTTCTTTCTTAAAAGTCCTTCTCTACTCTTCTAATTCCTGCTTCTAGTACCTTCTGATTCAGATTGAATCTGTCCAAAAAAAATGCTCTTGATTCCTTTTACAGTATTTGACATTAAAAGGTCACCTATCAGAAGCCGAAAAATGTCAGCGTTTCCCCAGATACAGAGGTTTGCCTCATCTCTTTAACCACTAAACTAAATGATAAATCAAAGACACTCAAATGGGGGGGAAAAAACTATCAGAAGTCTCACTTGTAAAGCAGAACTGAAGTTGAAAAGAAAGTAGGAATGAGACACACTCTATGGGCATCAGTAGCCACAGGGGAATCCTGCCGAAAAGTCAGAAATAGCTTCTCAAGGGTAACCATTTTCAATATATTTTATTTCTTTTTATTACTCTTCCTAAGTAACACAAAACTTCAACTGATATGAAACCTTTTAACAAATGCAGCTTGTAACATGGTCTATTTATATTCTTATTTTATTTGATTCAATTATTCTCCTATAATTCTCCTGGTATTAAAAGTCCTTTTGATGGTGGTTCTGTTTTCCATTTCCAAAGTCATTAACCTCCATTCCCTACTCGAGGTAAAGGGAATGCTCTGTGAGTGACAGCCTTGTTTACAGGGAGCAGGAAAGGACTTGGCAGCTGTTCCACAGTGTCAAACGAGATAGCCTGAAGAATGCTATAGAAAAGTGTCACCACATAGGGAAGGGACGTCACACTAACTAGATTGCCTCTTTGTTGTCCACTAATAGAATTTTCTGACATGTACCTGTTGAGAGAGAAAGATTTGTGAGGAGGGAGGAGTGCTGGGTAATCGCTTTTGTACCTTTCATATGACTTTCGTAGTCTTCAAACTCTCAAAAGCATAAAGATGGGCTTAAAAATGCAACTAATGAGAAAAACAACAGCCAAAAAGGCTGTATTAATTTGAATTAAACAGTACCTTTTTGAGGATGAAGAATTTTATTTCTTGGAGTAGCTTTTATACACCAGACTTTTGGCTCAAAAGTGATGGTTTTTACTAATTTCAAAAGATATATACCTAAGAGTATGCCGACGTGTTCATTTGAACTGTCTTTACTTTAGAAGCATATACTCAGATAGTACTTGGCCAAAATCCTCTAAAATATTTATTTTAAGTATTCAATTTTCTATTCTCTTGTTATAATTAGTCCATTGGTGATTTCAGTTTGTTCATTCAATAGGCATTTCTTTTTTTTTCTTTTATTTTTCCCCATTTATTATTTGTATATATTCATGAAATACAAGTGTAATTTTGCTACATTGATACATTGCATTGTGGTGAAGTCAGCATCTTCAGTGCATCCATCACTAAAGCAATGCACATTGTACTTATCAAGCAACCTCCCATTATCCACCCCTCTTCCAGCCCCTCACCCTCCAAGTCTCCACTGCCTATCATTCTGCACTCTGCTTCTATGTGTACACATTCTTTAGCTCCTACTTTTAAGTAGGAACATGTAGTGTTTGTCTTTCTGTGTCTGAGTTGTTTCACTTAAGATAGTGGCATCCAGTTCCATCCATGCTGCTGCAAAAGACATGATGTCATTCTTTTTTATAGCTGAAGAGTATTCCATTGTGCAAATATATATATATATATCACATTTTTAATCCAATCTTCCATTGATGGAAACTTAGATTGATTTCATATCTTTGCTCAATAGGCATTTTTAAATGCCTACTATGTGCAGGTACAATTCCAGGCACTTAAAATTGAGTCTGTAAGTTGCACTAGTGAGGACACAGCAAATGGTTCGCAGTCTGGTGGGAAAGAGAGAAAAATTCATGATCAGTGCTATAGCAGTCAAAAGAACATCCATGAGGTGTTATTGTGCTATGCTTTCTCTGGGCCTAGACCCTTCACCTAAATTCTAATCCACTTATTCAGTTCAATTCTCCATCTTCACCTCAAAGTCAGGATATTCAAGACAGATTCTCCATTATTCCCAAGCCCATCCTGGTTCTCATCGCTAAATTCCTAATTGTCAAATAATAACCAGCAATGAGCTCTTACTATGTGCAAGGCATTACACAGATTACCTGATTTAAACTTCAAAATAGTCCTATGAACTAGATAATACTAGTTCTTTTACAAATAAGGAAACCAGACTTAAAAATTTAAATAATTAGCCCAAATAGCTAGAAAGTGATAGATGCAGGCAGGTTTTGAAAAATTACACTCTGGAGCTGCACTGTCCTATAGCCACATATAGCTATGGAACATTTGAAATATGGCTAATGCAACTGAGAAACTAAATTTTTAATTTTATTTAACTAATTTAAATTTAATTTTAAAAACCAATAGTTGCCCATGCATGGTGGCTCAAAGATCACACCTGTAATCCCAGTATTTGGGGAGGCCAGGAGTTTGAGACCAGCCTGGGCAACATAATGATACCCTATCTCTACAAAAAATTTAAAAAATGAGCCAGATGTGGTGGTGCACACCTGTAGTCCTAGCTATTCAGGAGGCTGAGGCAGGAGGATCACTTGAGCCAAGGGCCCAGGAGTTCAAGGCTACAGTAAGCTATGATCATGACATTGTACTCCAACCTGGGTAACAGAGTGAGACCCTGTCCCTAAAAAAACAAAAAGTTAATTTAGTTATTGAGTATGTAAATATACTTTTCAACTATAAAATTTATGAAATCTAAATACAGATTAAGTGTTTCTGATGTAAATTTAGTTTCCAAACTAAAACATGCTGTAAGTATAAATACACATCAGCTTTTGAAGACCTGTTATACATAAGAATGTAAAATATCTCATTGATAATTTTTCATACTGACCATATGTTGAACTATTTTGGATATATTGGGTTCAATAAAAACACATTACAATTAATGTCACCTATTTCTTTTGTTTGAGGAAATTTAAAAGTACAGATAGGGTTCACATTATATTTTTATTGGACCCACTGGTCAAGAGCCTATCCTCTCAGCTTCTGCACTATCCCAACTCTCTGGAAGGTTTCAATTCAGTGGTCATGCAGTAACAAGGCTCTCTTACTCAAACTGGCTAACTTCAATCCCCTTGCCTTTTTTCCCCACTGTCTGCCATTTATCTTGAAATATCTTATTCCCTCCATGCTCTAGCCTCCTTTCAATTACTCTTTCAGGATTAGCTCAAGTCCCAACACTAGAGTGTGATTATCTTGATATCTGCTCCAAAATACTTTTTCATTTTCTCACTTCAACATCAAAATATGGCAATTGTCAAACAGGACGATATGATCCAATATTGTGTTGCATCAAATGGCTCCAAATGACATGCTGTGATAGTGTGTGTGTGCACACATGCATGCATTCATATATTCATATTCCAGCTTCTTTTCCTATCCCTCATAGATTTACCTTTCATAAATTCATTCAAATTATCCTTGAATTCACTTACAACTTCCTCTATTATTAAGCTCCCAACATCTTCCACAACTACTTCCTTCATTTACCTACATGTAGGAACAAGTTTTAAAGAATGCCACACTGTTCCTTCAGTTTGAAGGTCATGTGTCACCTTATACATTGTTTAATTTGTAAACTTTAATCACATTCTACTTCAGTGTTATGTGGCAGATATTATCACCAGAAGCCAAATATACATATTTATTCATCAAATCTTAATCTACTATATTTTTCTTAAGATACCTCAGAATTGACTATGATCTTTCAGATTTCAGGTGAAAATATTAATACTTTGATAGGGTAATGAATATTTTCTGTTTAGTTTTAGTTTCCTTGATAAAAATGCCAACTATTTAAACTTTTAGCCATATGTTGATCTGATGTCATCAAGAAACATTCTATTAATATGACAATTCTTTGTCTTTAGGTAATAAAGAAGAAACACTTTAAAAACAAACAGAATAAAAACAAAGCACATCATAATCAAATCGCTGAAACTAAGTGATAAAGAAAAAATCTAAAACAAGTCTAGAAAAGAAGAAAAATCTCACGTTACAGGAAGACAAAGATAATAACAGCTGACTTCTAAATGGAAACCATGAAGACCAGATGACAATGGAATAATATCTTTAATGGGATGAAGAGGAAACTTAGATTATACCCAAGGACTGAATATCCTCTAAAAGTGAAAGCAAAATAAAGTTGTTCAGATCAATAAAAGCTGAGAGAATTTCACCAGCACTGCTGCCCTTAACTAAGGTAATGAACTACAGACCTTCAAGTAAAGCTATGCAGGCTTAACATTCTCAGTTTCCCCAGCGAATTAATTTCATGGACTATTGCTATATTGTCGTATACTCTAATTCAGGGGTTCCCAACCCTGCCTACACATTAGAACTATGTGAGAAACTTTTTAAAAGTAGAGTTATCCAGGTTCTACTCCAGAGCAACTAAGATTCACACGGAGTAGAATTTTGGGCTCCTGAGGTGATTTTAATATTCAGGTAGGGTTGAAACTGGCTGCCTAACCTCTCCCCTTAAAAGGCCTATCCAATTTCCAGTCTCCAACCTGTACTCCTGAAAATATCTGACATACAAGTCAGGCATTTTTTCTACCAGTTAATTTAAAAAAAAAAAATATATATAATAAACAAGGAAAGGCACATAAAGGATATCAAGTGAATAATTTTATACTCTCTGCCATCAAAATCCAATTGATAGATGTTTTTTACGTCACCCAGTGGACTGAAGAAACCCCCTGGCCTCTCCTAAGGGCAGCATTTCCAGATCTTCCAGAACCCACAGAAAAGTCAATCTTGTGATTGACTTGTTCCATGTCTTCAAAAGAAAACAAAAGAGAGAAATAGTGCTTCCTTTCATCTCTATGCTGCCATGTTGACTGCTTCTTCGTATGCTCAACTTGTACTTTTTTCCATAGGCTCTTAATTTGCTGGATTAAAAAACTCCTGCAGTTTCTGTGGGCAGTCTTTCAATGGCTTCTCTTTCCTGCTCCAGTCTATGATACATTCTGAATAACTGTCATGTTAGTAGGGAAAAACAGGCTTCTGTCTCTCTTTCTTCCAATCTGGTTTAGTAGGCTTAGACTTAAGCCTATTAAGATAAAATCAAAGTAAGTGTTTCTTTCCATAGCCCAACATTTATTGGTCCAAGATAAACACTTTTCCAGTTTCTTCTACAACTACTTTATTTTTTGCCAAGCTTATGGTAGGTGAATTCAAATTTCTGCTACAAATTATATAAGAACAAGGTGCAGTAGCTCACACCTGTATACATGTAATTCCAGTACTTCAGGAGGGCAAAGTGGGAAGATCACTTAAGACCGAGTTCAAGACCAGCTGGGCAATATAATGAGACCCTATCTCTATAAAAAAACAAACAAACAAAAATTTTAAGCCAAAACTATACAAGAACAGAGATCTTTTCATAAGAACATTTTAGAGACATTTCATTTCCAATAAAATCTGACAATGTGAGGTTCCCTTTGCTTAATTTAATTATTAGCAGCAATGTTTACTTTCAAAATTCTCCTACTTTAGATGATAAATTATGTGTTTACCTTGTTTGTAGACCAGATGAAGACCAGCTTTCATCAGAATACCGCAGAAGGAATTTTGCCCACATTAGCTAGCATTCATGAACTAGCAGACTCCTGTGGCCTAACCAGCCTCCCTGTGCCATTGTACCACAAACTATTAAAAGACTAATAAATCAGTATTGGAGTTGAGGCTAAATTCAATTAATTCTATAAGTTTGAGCTGTTAAGTTTAATTCTCCTAAAATTATATCATATAACCAAAGCATTAGGAAGGAATTCTGACAAAATGAAAATGAGTAGATATTAATAAAGCCTATATACTTGATTTGTATCTGCTATTCATATGCCAACCCCGGACCCATCATTTTTCTCAATAAAACATTCATGCACCTCTTACACATACAAATTTTTGATCAGATGATCTCCTACTGATATAATTTAGATGCTTCTTGCTGAAAACATGATTTTTCACATCCTCCAGCTTCATTTCTATATACCTCTGTCGACCCTCAGGAGTTACTGCATTATTTCTTTTTTATTTTTCATGGTTATAAAATTCCATCCTTCATAATTTTTATTCAAACCTAAGCATTGTAATATCAATAGCATAAAAATAATATCCACTATGACAAAAAGTAGAAGGAAATACAATAGATTTAGCATGGTTTAGCCCAAATCTCTGAAATGGAAATATCTAATAAAAATGAAAAAAAAATATTTTTTTGGCTAACTCCCTAGGTGGATTGCAAACAGTGACTTTCCCACTCAAGAAGGACATCCTGAGGACAACCAGATGAAGACAAGCATGGCTTCCACAAGCTCCACAGAGCCAGCTCTGTAGCAATGGTGTGGTTACATTTCCTTTAATAGATCCACTCATAAAATCTTCTAAATGAAAGTAGTTCCTTTCAAATAACAAATGAATTTACAGTGATCATTTCTACATGGGTATTCATCATACATAAGCTAGCCTTTAACCCAAGGCATCACTGTAATATAGCAGATATATTTCTCTGTAGAAATATAACAGACTGCTATGCCACACACATTGACCTTTCCACATAATCTTGCTTTGTGAACAAAAGGCAATGTTAACTTCCTCGAGAATAAGAGCTGATGCAGTTGTCAAAGATAAAAGAAAAAGAACACAATAGCGACCAACTTCAAATGTGCTCTGTATACTGAAAGATAGCAAAGGAGATCAGTGACCTCAAGAATGACAATGAACTCAAGTGGGATTTGGAGGCTCCCAAGTATAATGTATTCACCAACACTTTTTAGTTCAAATGGACAAGCGACAGAGCAGAATTAATGCCCTGTGGAACTCATGGCTGTGCATCAAAATCCACCAAGTTACCAAGACTTATGGGTCTTCCAAACAACCCAGGTGAAGGTGACACTCTTTACGGTGTGCCTGACTAGCAGAATACAGATTCAATTTTCCAACCCTTGAGAAAAATACAAAGCAGTCGCTTTGAGCTAAGACTCCAAATTACAGCTGTGGTTCAGCTTAGATTCCTCTTGTAGAATAAAACTTGCTGACTAAGGCTATAAGATTTAATTTATCTTTTCCTTTTAATGGTGTTTATCAAAATGGAATTGGTCTCTTGTTACCACTCAACACATTGGGCTTTGCTGGATACCTAGCTGGGTACATTTATTCCAACCTTATTGTGGCTATCAGGAAATTTTAGCAAATTTAGCAAATTAATTTGCTAATTAATAGTAGAAACTCAGGAGTAAACAGAGAATAAATGCAAAAGAGTTGTATTCTTTAGGAATGATGTTGAAAGATATTTCAGACAACTGCCCTCTGGCCAAATAACACACAAAATAAAACACAGGGAATTTCAACGGTGAAGAGCCAGAGAAAGAAAAGAACCACCAATTGATTATAGAAATAAATAATTCGTCATTTCAAAAGGCTTCCAAAGTGCAATAAAAGACTGTTTCATAGGTAACTGAAATGACTCTGGGAATGAAATGATGTCAGCACTTGGTGAAGGCACATTAGGAAAACACAGTTGCTCAAGTGAAAAACTAACGGAGCCTTCACGTTGGCCTAACGATGCGTGGGGAAAAGTCCATTGCAGGGTCACCCACTTCAGTGCCACCACAAATCAACATAACAGAACACACCAGTGATGCCACGCGGGCACCCTGGTTGTACACATCAGCAACCTCTCCCTCCCGCCACCCCCCGACTTCAACTGGAAGTACTCAGGATAAGAAAAGCAAATATAAAAACAGGGGCTTTGCCAAACTCCCCACAAGAATCCTGTTTCAGGCTCACCTGGAGATGAATAATATTGCTCCTCCCCTACAGAAATGGTAGGGCATTCCACTTGGAAATGGAAGAGAAGGCGTAGGCCCTACGTTTCTTTACAATAATTCAGTTTAGTTCAACAAACATTAACTGAACATTACCAGGTGCTGGGCAGACACTGAATTAGCACTGGGGAGCCTGGGAAAGTCACACTTGTTTTCATGAAGTTATTGTCTAGGGAGGATAAGTTATAATACCACAGTTGGGTTATGCTAAAAACATATATAAAACCCAGAATAATTTGTTCTGTCTGAAAGGCCAAAAATAATTCATACATGCAGCGATGCTTAAGCATGATTTTGAAGTGTGGATATGAATTAACTATGCATATGAGCCAGGAAAGGCCATAGCCACCTGACCCTAAGAATGAAGGAACTGGAGTGGATATCCAGAATCACTATTGCCGAGGAACACCAAAGGGCATGATACACCAAGGGTCAAGTTGCTGTCCACTGTGGGTGCCCTTCAAGTTTAGACCCTCAGTATTAACAGAGACGTCTCAACAAAATGTTCTCTTGAAAGTTATTTCCTTTCTCTCCAATTCCTCTCTTCACATTTTCCCTTGAACCTGCTCCAAACAGGCATTTGAGTCCACCACTCCACTAAAATAGTTTTTGCCAAGGTCACCAGTAATCTTTCTGTTGCTAAATTCAAAATCAATTTTCAGTCCTTACAAATTTGATCTACCAGCAACATTTGAGAAAATATACCACATCCTCTTTCTGGAGCTTTCTTCCTGTGGCTCCTGGGACAGCACAGTCTCTTGTTTCTCCTCCTATTTGAAAGACAGCCCCTTAGGTCTCGCCTGCAGTTTCCCCTCATTTCCTTGTGCTCTAAATGTTGGAGGGCCCCAAGACTCAGCCCTTAGACCTCTTCTTTGCTCTATTCAAACTAACTTCCTAGGAAACCTTATCCAGTCTCATACTTTTAAAAAGCATCTTAAAAAACACACTTTTAAAAAGCTGATGAATCCAAAATTCATATACCCCTGACCCAGATCTCAACCATGAATTCCAAGTTCATATATCTCACTATCTACTAAAGATTTTTACTTGTGAGTGCCATAGAAATTGCAGCCTGAAGGTATCCTAAAAGAAACTCTTTACTCCTCCCGAACCTGTTTCTACCCTAATCTTCTCCATCTCAAATGATATCCACTTTTCCATTATTCATGCCAGAAATCTTGGTGTCACCCATGAGTCCTCTTTTTCACTTACATCCCATATCCAATCCAACACCAAATCTTGATGGCTCCTTTTTCAAAATATATCCAGAATCTGACCCCTTCTTAGCACCTCTCCTGCCAAAATCCTGGTCCAAGCTACAATCCTCTCTTACCAGGAATACTGTAGTAGTCTTCACAATGGGTCTCCTTGCTCCTGTCCTGAAAAATCAGAGTGATTGTTCACAAGCTTAGATTATGGCATTCCTCCACCCAAATCCCTCCAATGATGTCCCATCCAAGTCAGAGTAAGTTACACTTATTACCAGCTGACATATTACATGTTTATGTGTGTATTTATTTGCCTGTCTACCCCCACCAGAAGATAAGTTCTTGAGGGCCAGGACTTTGCCTGCTGTGTTCACTTGTGTACCCCCGGCATCTAGAATAGTGCCAGTTATGTGGTAGGCACCCATAAAGTATTTATTAACTAACTACATGAATGAACACAAATGGCTCCTAGCACCTAAGCACTCAGAAAAAAGCCACTTCTTCTAAAGGCCATTAGCACTAGCTCCTCAAGAAAAGAGCTAGAGACTGATACCAGAAACATCATAATTCCTTTCTTGCTTATACAAACAAAATGCACAAACACACATTCACATACACACACACAGTAGGTGCTAAAATTCTCATATTTGAATATAAAATCATTATAAGGCACTCATAAACTTTATAAAGTTTCTAATTTAAGAACTTTAAGTATGGTTATATATTTATACTTGGACTAGATTTGTACTTGGACATTATATGATTAGTAGGGTCAAGTGTCTACTGCCTGGAGAGAAAAATTTATACTAACATTTTTCTTGAAGAATTTTTGGAGAAAAATAGGAACAGAAGTTTAAGATGTACACATCCTTCTATTAATACTAGGAATTCCGGCCAGGTGCGGTGACTCACGCCTGTAATCCTAGCACTCTGGGAGGCGAGGTGGGTGGATCGCTGGAGGTCAGGAGTTCGAGACCAGCCTGAGCAAGAGCGAGACCCTGTCTCTACTAAAAATAGAAAGAAATTATCTGGCCAACTAAAAATATATATAGAAAAGATTAGCTGGGCATGGTGGCACATGCCTATAGTCCCAGCTACTCGGGAGGCTGAGACATTAGGATCGCTTAAGCCCAGGAGTTTGAGGTTGCTGTGAGCTAGGCTGACACCACAACACTCACTCTAGCCCAGGCAACAGAGTGAGACTCTTTCTCAAAAAAAAAAAAAAAATACTAGGAATTCCATCCTATGTATGTATATAAACTAGGAAAACCCTCCCACATGTGTACAGGAGAGATGTACACAAAATGTTTATTGCAGCATTATTTGTAATAGGGGAAAATTAGTTAGAGCCTTGTGTATCAATTTTGATAAATCTCAAAAGCATTGTTGAACAAATGGACAAGTTGCAGAATACATACCATGTAACACTGCTCCATAAAGCTCAAAAGTGTGCAACATAATACAGTATATAATTTATACATAAGAAATATAGTAAAAGTATAAAATGATAAACACCAAATCCAGTGGAGTGGTTACCACTGGAGATGGAGGAAAAGGGGGGACTGAGCGGCTTCAACTGTATCTGCGATGACTTATTTCTTAAAAAAGAAAATATATCTGAAGGAAGGTTTCAAGATTTGACAAGGCTTTGTGGTAATTTTTGATGTTTCTCTGCTTTCCTATGAGCTTGAAATGTTTCATAATAAAAAAAAAGGATTCTGTTCCCCAAAGTGGGGGAAAATCAGATAAACAGTCCCCTTAACACAGTGTGATATTAATGAGGCTCAATTATATTTACAAAGGCATTCCAGGTGGAGAAAACTGTATTTGCATAATTGCTTATTTTGGGTAACACTAGTAGTCAGAGTTAAATCATGAAGGGCCTTATAAGTCATGCTAAGCAGTTGGAATTTTATCCTGTTGGCAATTGAAGGTCATTGAATTTTAAGCAAGGGAGTAACATGATTTGATTTACATTTTAGTGAGATCACTCTTGGGGAGCAACTTGGGGAATAGAATAAAGGGTTGAAGTGAATGGAAGTAGTAAGACCAGTTTGGAGGTTTTTGCAATGATCTAGGCAAGAGATAATGAAGTCCTGGACTAGCAGCACTGAGAATGAAGAAAAGTAGATGAATGCAAAATTATTTAGGAAATATAATCAACAGGAGTCTGATATGCAAAGTGCAGAAGGAAGTCCAGGATGCCTTTCAGGTTTCTAGCTTGGTGGGATGGGTGGATAATGATTGCAATCACTGTGATGGGGAATTATAGGGAAGTGCAGGTTTAGGAGTGGCAGGGAAGATAAACAGTTAAAGCAAGTTGAATTCCAGTCTTACTTGTGACACCCCTGGGGAGCATATCCATGAGAAAGGTGGATAAATAAGTCTGTAGCTCTGGGTGGAAATTCAAAGCTAAAGAAAGGTAAGTTTTTGGTGTTCATCCATTGTTAACTGGTGATTAAAACCATGGAAGTGAAGGAGATCTCCTTGGAGATTGTGGAGACTGGAGATTAAGGAGAGAAGAGAACCAAGATTGGAACTCTGGGATCACCACACTGAATGGGAGCCACCAAAGAAGATCCCTCCAAGAAGACTGTGGAGATGTGGGTGGAGATGTGGCAGAAGAATCTGGAGATAGTGGAAGGCCACTTCAGGCCATTAAGCCTGAGAGCTCGAAGCCATCAGCACAAACCCTCTGCCCTTCCTTGTACTAGGTATGGTTGAGAAACGCCTCTACCTCCCAAAGGCCGATTTCTCCACCTGGGTTTCAGATGACTTCGAAAGTGAACATATAAACCCATGAAGAACATTGATCTGTTATCAAGAAAAATCTTAAGGGGATCAATTTCCTGATCCTCAAATTCTACATGAACCCCTACTCAAGAATATGCTTTAGGTCCAGGCATTAGGAAAATTCTCCTTTCCCACTTCCCCACTAGCAATCATTTTCTTTTCTCTTCACAAAAGAAAGCCATTCTCCTTACATATTCCTAATTGTAGTCAGATACATTTCCCTAGGGTATAAAAACCTCCACAGAGTCAAAGAAACAATTCAAGATTTTATTCTTAGCAAAGCCTTCTTGAATCAAGTAAGGCACAGGAAACATGTGATGAGCCTGGTGTCTTTCCTTGTCCTCTGTATTTCTGTTAAGGGCACAGCATAGCTCTAAAATCCTGTATTCCGTATCCATCAACTTCTGTGGCCTCTTCCAATCCTCTCATCTCACCTCTTATTCTCATGTCGAGTTCTGTGCAAGCTTTAACCAGCTTCACGTGGGTACAATCTAGAAGTTGCTGACCTCAGCTTCCCTGATGCAGTGGAGTGACTGGGAGCTCGCACAGGTGCAACCCGGCTGTGCGGGGAAGTTAAGTCTCTGCAGCATAATCCTGGAGCCCTGGCAAGCAGGTAGGTAAAGGCTTTCCCCTCTGTTCACCGAGAGATGGTCCCGACACACATTTCTCTGAGCTTCTCAGATGATCCTCTTGTATCCAGCTGCCAGTCTTCTATGTTAATGGCCAACAGGATAAAGCTGCCTTCTTCGGTTCTCCCCCTTCCTCCTTCGCTCTCCTATCTCACCGCTCCCTGTGCAAGCCTTTGTCTCAGGCTCTGCCTTGCGGGGACCCAGGCTAAGAAAGTTGGGGTGCTCTGAATTCAGATATTTTGCAGGACGGGGCAGAAGGAGTAACAGCTTACCAACTTCCTCCCTTCCATTTCTGCTAAGGTGTCACCTTAGCACGCAGTGAGAGAGAGCACGGGAAGAATACGGAGTGCTGCCGTGCCTTATTTTACCCAGGTGACACATGCAAGGCAAGACTCTGGGGCTTACCCTTCTACCTGTGCTAGGATAGAATATTCGAGATACGTGGTAGGCACATTGGCAAATCCAGTCGGCTATAAGGTGCACCTCTCTGCATTGTTTTTAATGAAAAGAGCATGGTGAGAACTCAATTCAGCTGCGGCTTCATTTACGGCGTCATGATTTCAAGGACGGAGTAGAAAAAGTTCCTGAACCGGTAAGGGTTACGGCACAGCTTCAAGAAAAAGGAACGGATACTGAAGGTAAGTTAGCGTTTTTTATTATCTTGAACATTTATTCAGCCATGTAGGAGAAACGATTTCATTAACTTGTTGCTAAAATGTTGTTGAAGTGAGTTGCGAGTCTCCTGTTTGCCGCCACTTGTCAATCACTTCTCGGGTCTTTTATTCATTTCTATTACGTATGTATCAGGTTTAGATTAATTTAGTAGAAATATATCATTGATTCTATTGTAAATAGTTAAAAGTCGTAAATTCACCTCTTATAAGTTTCACACTTACTGGTGGCCCACTAAGTTCTTTTTGTTTGTTTGTTTGTTTTTGTTTTTTCCTTTTTTTGGCTATAAAATTGCACAAAGCAGATCAAACTTCACCTTTAAAGCAAAACATTTCCTTGTGTATGGAAATAGGATAAAATGTTCCCAAATATATCTAGGATGTAATGCCTTGAAATTTGGAACAGTCACTGTATTAAATTAGTATTAATTCCTCCTCCTTCTCTGATGCAGATACCCTGTTTAATTCTCTCAAATTTGTGAACTATTATCTTAAACTATAATATGAAATTACCAGTCTACGTATGATAATACTCAAGAATGTGACTCTCTGGCCTCACATCTTTCTAAGGCACTTTGAAATTATCTAGAAAATTAAAATTTAGATGAATATATGTCTCCATTCACTGCCAATGGGAAAAATCCTAAAAGTTCATAATTTCTAATTTTGTGGGGTTAGTTTGTACTCAGTCAAAATCTAAGCTCTATAAACAAAGTGCCTATAAATGAAAGTATAACAGGTATAATTAAGAGGCATTTGGTAAGACTTGATAAAGCCTTGTTGGTGTATTTCTCAGAAAATGAGGAAGTTAATGATTCTATTTAATAAAAGCTAGGTTAATAAAAAATCCTTTGGTAAGTCAGTACGTTTCTAATTTTTGCCTTCAACAAAATTAAAGGTAGATATAATGGTGGTCAATAGCTAGATTTTTAAATATGATTTTTGGTAACATATCACTATGAGTTTGAGTACATATCTTGAAATAATTTTCAAGAATTGAATGATGTTATAAAAATTACTCCATTTCCTTTTATTTACTATTTAAATAATGTTTCTCAGCATATATAAGAATAGAAATATAGTTAATATTGAATCCTGTCTCATTCTAGCAATAAGTCCAATTTATCTGTGGATAAATGATTTAATTAAGAAGAGAAAACTGACCATCTCACAAAGCAATGCCATTCTCATAAAATTTTAACTTCTAGGTTTAATAATTATCACTTTCTATAACATTTATATTCATTTGATAATCATGTATTATTAATTATAACTTACACTAAGACATACAGCCTTATCTTTGAGAAAAATAATTTCCATTTATATACATATTTGTATCACAGAAGTTTGATAGAATAAGACATTTAAGCATAAAATTAGGATACAATTCTGAGGGGAAACTTTTCAAGAAGAAAAGGTAATGATAGAGATTTTGTATCTATTAAAAAGCTCAAATATGTATTTTTAATAGATAATGGTGAATATTGAATCTAGTTATGAAATTTAGATTTCCTCATTTACATTTTAAAGAGTGATATAACAATTTGGGGGGAGTTTTGCCCCTCAATTTATTTTTCAATCATATATATTTCTTGTGTCCAACATGATGTTTTGAAATATGTATATATTATGGAATGGCTAAATAGAGCTAATTAATGTATGCATTGCCTCATGTGTTTTTCAGTTTTTGTGGTGAGAATCTACTCTCAGTGATTTTCAAGAAAACAATACATTGTTATTAACTATAGTCACCAGATTGTACAATAGACCTGTTGAATTTATTCCTCTTATTTAACTGAAATTGTGTACCCTTTGACCAACATCTCTATAATCCCCTCCACCCCAGTTCCTGGTAACCACCATTCTACTCTGTTTCTGTGAGTTCTGCTTTTTTAGATTCCAGGTGAGTGAGATCATGTAGTGTTTGTCTCTCTGTGCCTGGCTTATTTCAACATCCTCCGGATTCATCCATGTTGTCGAAAATGACAGGATTTCATTCTTTTTAAGGCTGAATAGTATCCCATTGTGTATATATATCACATATTCTTTATCCATTCATCCACTGATGGACACTTAGGTTGATTCCATATCTTAACTATTTTTTTTTTTTTTTTTTTTTTTGAGACAGAGTCTCACTCTGTTGCCCGGGCTAGAGTGAGTGCCGTGGCGTCAGTCTAGCTCACAGCAACCTCAAACTCCTGGGCTTAAGCGATCCTACTGCCTCAGCCTCCCGAGTAGCTGGGACTACAGGCATGTGCCACCATGCCCGGCTAATTTTTTGTATATATATATTTTAGTTGTCCATATAATTTCTTTCTATTTTTAGTAGAGACGGGGTCTCACTCTTGCTCAGGCTGGTCTTGAACTCCTGACCTCGAGCGATCCACCCGCCTCGGCCTCCCAGAGTGCTCGGATTACAGGCGTGAGCCACGGCGCCTGGCCCAACTATTTTGAATAATGCTGCAATGAACATGGGAGTACGGATATCTCTACAACATACTTATTTCATATCCTTTGGATATAAGCCCAGTAGTGGGATTGCTGGAACATATGGTAGTTCTATTTATAATTTTCCGAGGAACTTCTATACTGTTTTCCATAATGGCTGTACTAATTTACATTTCCACCAATAGTGTACAAAGGTTCCCTTTGCTCCACATACTTGGCAACAATTCTCTTTTGTCTTTTTGGTAACAGCCATTCTAACAGGTGTGAGGTGATATCTCATGGTTTTAATCTGCATTTTCTTGATGATTAGTAATATTGAGTATTCTTTCATGTACCTGTTGGCCATTTTTGTGCATCATCTTTTGGGAAATGTCTGTTCATTTAAAAACTGTTTGCCCATTTTTAATTGTATTATTTGTTTTCTTGCTGTGGAGTTGAGTTCTTTATGTATTTTGGATATTAACCTCTTATTAGATGTATATTTGCAAATATTTTCTCCCAACTCCATAGGTTGTCTCTTCACTCTGTTGACTGTTTCCTTGTTTGTACAGAAGCCTTTTAGTTTGATGTAATCTCATTTGTCTATTTTCACTTTTGCTGCCTATGCTTTTGGGGTCATGTCAATTATATATATATATATATATACACACACACACACACACACACACATATATATATATATATTTTTTTTTTTTTTGCCTAGACCAATGACATGAGATTTTTTGCCTGTTTTCTTCAAATAATTTTACATTTTCAGGTATTACCTATAAGTCCTTAATCCATTCTGAGTCAATTTTTGTATATAGTATGAAGAGTCTAATTTCATTCTCCTGCATATGGTTATCCAGTTTTCCCAGCTCCATTTATTGAAGAGACTTTTTCCCATTGTGTGTTCTTGGCACTGTTGTCAAAATTCAATTCACTGGAAATGTGTAGGTTTATTACTGTGCTTGCTATTGTGTTCTGTTGGTCTATATGTCTGTTTTTATGCCAGTACCATGTTGTTTTGATTACTATAGCTTTGTAGTATATTTTGAAGTCAGACATCTACAGCTTTGTTCTTTTTGTTCAAGATTACTTTGGTTATTCGTTGTCTTTTGTGATTCCACACAAATTTTAGAATTGTTTTTTCTATTTCTATGAAAAATGTTATTGGATTTTTGACAGGGATTGCATTGACTCTGTAGATCACTTTGAGTAGTATAGATATTTTAACAACATTCTTCAATTCCATGAATAAAGGATAGCTTTCCATTTATTTGTATCTTCTTCAATTTCTTTCATCAATGTTATATAGTTTTCAGTGTATAGATCTTTCATCTCCTTGAATAAATTTATTCCTAAGTATTTTTGGTAGCTATTACAAATGGGATTGTTTTCTTACTCTTTTTTTATTTTTTGATAATTCATTGTTAGTATATAGAAATGCTACTGATTTTTTGTACGTTAACTTTGTATCCTGCAATGTTACTGAATTCATTTATTCTAACAGTTTTTTAGTAGAGTCTTTACAGTTTTCTATATATAAAATCATGTCATCAGCAAACAGGAACAATTTACCTGTTCCTTTCCAATTTAGATGCCTTTTATTTCATTCTCTTGTCTAATTGCTAGGGCTAGGACTTTCAATAGTATGTTGAAAAGAAGCAAGAGTGGAAATCCTTGTCTTGTTCCTGATATTAGAGGAAAAACTTTCAACTCTTCACCATTGAATATAATGTTAGCTATGAGCTTGTCATATATGGCCTTTATTGTGTTGAGGTACATTCCTTCTATACCTAATAGCTGAATTTTTTTTTAATCATGAAAGGTTGTTGAATTTTGTCAAATGCTTTTTTTGCATCTATTGAGATCATGTGGTTTTTGTACTTTGTTTCATGAATGTGGTGTATCATTTATTTTTTGTATACAAACCATCCTTGTATTCTTGGGGTAAATACTATTTGATCATGGTGAATAATCCTTTTAATGTGCCATTGAATATGTTTTTCTAGTATTTTGGTGAAGATTTTTGCAGTTATGTTTATCAGGGATACTGGCTTGTAATTTTCTTTTATTTTATTTTGGTGTCTTTGGCCTTGTATAAGGAGTTTGAATCTTCCTCAGTATTTTGGAAGAGTTCAAGAAAGATTGGTTTTCCTTTAAGTGTTTGGTAGAATTCAGCAGTAGGTTCAGCAGAGTCTGAAGACTTTTCTTTGTTTTTTTTTTTTGTTTGTTTTTTGTTTTTTGTTTTTTTTTTTTTTTTTTGAGACAGAGTCTCACTCTGTTGCCCAGGCTAGAGTGAGTGCCGTGGCGTCAGCCTAGCTCACAGCAACCTCAAACTCCTGAGCTCAAGCGATCCTCCTGTCTCAGCCTCCCGAGTAGCTGGGACTACAGGCATGCGCCACCATGCCCAGCTAATTTTTTCTATATATATTTTTAGCTGTCCATATAATTTCTTTCTATTTTTAGTAGAGGTGAGGTCTCGCTCTTGCTCAGGCTGGTCTTGAACTCCTGAGCTCAAACGATCCGCCCACCTCGGCCTCCCAGAGTGCTAGGATTACAGGCGTGAGCCACCGCGTCCGGCCAAGACTTTTCTTTGATGGAAAACTTTTTATTACTGATTCAGTTTCCTTACTTGCTATTGGTCTGTTCGGATTTCTATTTCTTAATAGGTTGAATGTGTCTAGGAATTTAGCCATTTCTCCTTTGTATTTCTGTGGTATACATTCTAATCTCCCCTCTCTCATTTCTGATTTTTAGTCATTTTTTTCCTTAATCTAGTTAAAGATTTATCAACTTTATCTTTTTTAAAAAAATCAACTCTTATCTTCATTGACCTTTTCTATCATTTTTCTAATCTCTATTTCATTTATTTCTGCTCTGACCATTATTATTTTCTTCCTTCTGTTAATTTTTTGAGACTTAGTTTGCTCTTCTTCTAGATCCTTGAGGTGTAAGGTTACATTTTTTATTTGAGATCATCCTTCTTTTTTGATGTAGGCATTTATTGTTATAAACTTCCTTCTAAGGACTGCTTTTGCTGTATTCCATAAGTTTGGTATGTTGTATGTATATTTTCATTGTTCTCAAGATAGTTTTAAATTTCTGTTTAATTTCTTCTTTGACCAATTAGTTATTCAGGATTATGTTGTTTAATTTCCATGTATTTGTGAATTTTCCAAAATTCCTCCTCTCAGTGATTTCTAGTTTCATATCAGTATGGTCAGAAAAGTTGCTTGATGTGATTTCAGTCTTTTAAAATTTGTTAAGACATTTTTTGTGACCTAACATATGATCTGACCTGGAGAATGTTCCATGTCAGATGAAAAGAATATGTTTTCTGCAGTTGTTTGGTGGATGTTTTATATAAGTCCATTAGGTCCATTTGGTCTATAATATCATTTAAGTTCAATGTTTCCTTATTGATTTTTCTATCTAGATCTATTGCTGAAGGTGGGATGTTGAAGTTTCCTACTATTATTTTATTGCAGTCTCTCTTCCTTCAGACCTATTAATATTTGCTATGTATATTTGGGTGCTCCAATATTAGGTACATATATATTTACAATTACTGTATCTTCTTTGAAGGAAATGACCTTTTTATCATTACATAATGATCTTCCTTTTCTCTTTTTACAGTTTTTGAATTAGTCTATTTTATCTAAGTATAGTTACCTCCTGCTCTTTTGTTTTCCATTTGCATGAAATATCTTTTTCTATCCCTTCACTCTTAGTCTATGTGTGCACTTAAAGTCAAAGGTTGTCTTCTGTAAGCAGTATATATATGGGTCTTGCTTTATGTTTTTTCTTTAAATCCAGTCATTCTGTGTCTTTTGATTGGAAAATTTAATTCATTTACATTCAAGATAATTATTGATAGGTTAAGGACTTACTACTGTCATTTTGTTAACTATTTGCTGGTGGTTTTGTAGATCCTTTCTTCCTCTCTTATTGTCTTCCTTTGTGATTAGATGAATTTCTCCAGTGGTCTGCTTTGATTCCTTACTTTTTATGTTTTATGTATCTATTATAGGGGTTTTTTTATTTCAAAATATTAAGGGGGTACAAATGTTTTTGTTACATGGATAGCTTTTACAATGTATAAGTCAGGGCAATTAGTGTGCCTATCATCTGCATGGTGTTCATTGTACCTGATAGGTAGCTTTTTACTCCTCCCCACCTTTCCCCTCTCCCTTTTTGATTTCAAATGACACGTACTTCTCTGTGTGCCCATTAATTAGTTGCAAATTATTAAAGAGTACATATGGTATTTGTTTTTCCATTCCTGAGATACTTCACTCAGGATAATGGTCTCCAGTTCCATTCAAATGGCTGTAAAAGACATTAATTCATTCCTTTTTATGGTTGAATACTACTCCATGGTATATATGTACCACATTTTGTTAATCCACTCATAAATTGATGGGCAGTGAAGCTGGTTCCACATTTTTGTGATTGTGAATTGTGCTGCAATAAACATTTGAGTGCAGGTGTCCTTTTGATAAAATGACTTCTTTTCCTTTGGGTAGATATACCAGTATTGGGATTGCTGGGTCGAATAGTAAGTCTGTATTTATTTCTTTGAGGAATCTCCATACTATTTTCCACAGAGGTTGTACTAACTTGCAGTGCCATCAGCAGCGTGTAAGCATTCCTTTCTCTATGCATCCATGCCAGCATCTATTGTTTTTTGACTTTGTAATAATGGCCATTCTGACAGAGGTAAAGTGATAACTTATTGTATTATAGTTTTAATTTGCATTTCCCTGATGATTAGTGATGTTGAATGTTTTTCCATATTTTTTTGGTCATTTACTTATCTTCTCTTGAAAAACTTCTGTTCATGTCTTTTGCCCACATTTTAATGGGGTGGTTGGTTTTTTCCCTTGCTGGTTTGTTTGAGTTCTTTGTAGATTCTGGATATTAGCCCTTTATCAGATGTGTAGTTTGCGAATATTTTCTCCCATTTTCTTGGTTGTCTATCTGCTCTGTTGATTATTTCCTTTGCTGTGCAGAAGTTTTTTAATTTAATTATGTCCCATTTATTTATTTATATTGTTGCTATAATTGCCTTTGAAGTCTTAATCATTAACTCTTTGTCCAGGCCAATGTCTAGAAGAGTTTTTCCTACATTTTCTTCTAGAATTTTTATGGTTTCATGCCTTACATTTAAGTATTTTGTGTATCTTGAATTAATTTTTGTATATGCAAGAGATTTGAGTCCTGTTTCATTCTTCTGAATGTGGCTATCCAGTTTTGCCAGCACCATGTATTGAATAGGGCTTTCTTTCCCCAGTATATGTTGTTGTCTGCTTTGTCAAAGATAAGTTGGTTGTAGGTAAATGGTGTTATATCTGGGTTCCCTGTTCTGTCCCATTGGTCTCTACTTATATATAAATACCATGTCACGTTGGTTACCGTAGCCTTGTAATAAAATATGAAGTCTGATAGTGTAACACTTCCAGACTTGTACTTTTTGCTTAAGATTGCTTTGGCTATTCTGGCTCTTTTTTGGTTCCAAATGAAGCTTGGGGTTATTTTATCTAGATCTGTGAAATATGATGTTGGTATTTTGATAGAGATTGTGTTGAATCTGTAGATTGCTTTAGACAATATGGACATTTTAACAAAGTTGATTCTCCCAATCCGTGAGCATGATATGTTTTTCCATTTGGTTGTGTCATCTGAAATTTCTTTCCTCAGTGTTTCATAGTTCTCCTTATAGAGATCTTTCACCTCCTTGGTTAAGTATATTCCCACATATTTTATTTTCTTTGTGGCTATTGTGAATGGTATTGAGACTTTGGTTTGACTTTCTGCTTGACTGTTATTGGTATGTACAAATACTACTGATTTGATTGCATTGATTTTGTAACCTTAGACTTTGCTGAATTTATTTATCAATTCCAGGAATTTCTTGGTGGAGTCTTGGGATTTTTTAAAAATCTTATATTTAAAATAAGAGATCACATTATCAGTGAAAATAAATAGTTTGACCTTTTTCCCAATTTGGATACCCTTTATTTCTTTCTCATGTGTGAATTGCTGTAGCTAGGACTTCCAGTACTATGTTGAATAGAATCGGTGACAGTGGGCACCCTTGTCTTATTCCAGTTCTTACAGGGAATGTTTTCAACATTTCCCCATTCAGTATGATTCAGTATGGCTGTGGGTTTGTCATATATGGCTTTTATAATTTGAGGTATGTGCTCTCTATGCCTGTTTTGTTGAGGCTTTTTATCATGAAAGGGTGCTAGATTTTGTCAAATGCTTTTTCTTTATCGAGATGATCACATGATCTTTGTTTTTGTCTATTTATGTGGTGAATCACCTTTATGGATTTATGTATGTTGAACCATCCTTGCATCCCTGGGATGAAGCCCACTTGGTCATGGTGGATTATTTTTTTAATGTGCTGATGAATTCAGTTTGTTAGAATTTTATTGAGTATTTTACATCTGTATTCATAATGAGTTAGGGAGGATTCTCTCCTCAGTGTTATAGAATAATTTCTGTAGTATGGGTACCAGTTCTTCGTAGATCTGGTAGAATTCGGCTGTGAATTCATCTGATCTGGGGCTTTTCTTTCTTGGGAAATTTTTTGTTACTGCTTCAATCTCGCCTCTCCTTATTGATTTGTTCAGGACTTCTGTTTCAACCTGATTAAGTCTTGGGAGGTTGTGTGTTTCCAGGAATTTTTCCATTTCCTCAACATTTTCTAGTTTATGTGCATAGAGATTTGCATAGTATTCATGGATGATGCTTTGTATTTCTGTGGTATCAGTTGTAATATCTCCTATTACATTTCTGATTAGCTTATTCTATTCCTTGTTAACCTAACAAGAACTCAATCGATTTTGTTTATCTTTTCAAACAGCCAGCTTTTTGTTTCATTGATCTCCTATGTTTTTTTATTTTCCATTTTGTTTAGTTCTGCTCTGAGCTTTGTTATTTCTTTTCTTCTACTGGCATTGGTTTGCTCTTCCTTTTCTAGTTCCTTGAGATGAGACATTTTTAATTTGTGATCTTTCTGTCTTTTTGATGTAGGTTTTAAGATATGAATTTTCCCCTTAGGACTGCTTTTGCTGAATCCCATAGATTTTGATAGCTTGTGTCCCCTTTGTCATTCAGTGTGAGGAATCTTTTGATTTCTATATTAATCTCATCATTGACCCAAGGATTGTTCAGCAGCAGGTAGTTTAGTTTCTATGACTTTGTGTAGGTTTGTTTCTCTTGTGATTCATTGTTCATTTTATTCCACTGTAGTCTGAGAAGATACAGGATATGATTTTAATATTTTTAAATTTTTTGAGACGTGTTTTGTGGCCTAAGATATGATCAATCTTGGAGAATGTCCCATGTGCTGATAAGAAGAATGTATATTCACTGGTTTGGGGGTAGAATGTTTTGTAAACGTCTGTTAGGTCCTTGCATTCTACAGTACTATTTAATTCCAGTGTATTTCACTTATTTTTTGCTCCAATGATCCATCCAGCTCTATCAGTGAGGTATTAAAGTCCCTGGCAATTACAGTGGACTATTTATTTCTTTGCTTAGATCTAGCAGAATTTGTTTTATGAATCTGGGAGCTCTTGTGTTATATGCATATATATTTAGGATTGTTATATTCTTGTTGAATTGCTCCCTTTATCATTATATAATGACCATCTTTGTCTTTCTTTACCATTGTTAATTTAAAGTCAATTTTATCTGATATGAGAATGGCTACATCTGTTCTGTTTTGGTTTCCATTTGCATAGCATATTTTTTTCAACCCCTTCACCTTGAGCCTCTGTGAATCCTTGTGGGTTAGATGTGTCCTGGAGACAGCAGATACTTGGAAGTTATTTTTTCATCCCTTCACCCAGTCTCTATCTTTTCAGTGGAGCATTTATACTGCTTTCATTGAGTGATAGTAATGATATGTGGGATGCTGTTCTGTTCATCATGCTGGTTATACCTCATTGCTTTTTTCTTCTCTTGTGCTATTGTTTTGTATTACCTGTGATCTTTAGGGTGATTTTACACTGGTGGGTATCTGTTGAGCTGATCCATGTATAATGCAGTTCTGAGTACTTCCGTTAGGGCAGGTCTGGTCATGACAAATTCCCTCAGTGTTTGCTTGTCTGGGAAAGTCTTTTTCTCCATCATTTATGAAACTTAGTTTTATAGGATACAAAACCAAAGATAGGGCCCCAATCCCTTCTGGCTTTGTAAGATCACCACTGAGAAGTCTGCTGTTAGCCTGATGGATTTTCCTTTGTAGGTTACTTGTTGCTTTCATCTTGCTGTTTGTAGAATTTTCTCCTTCATTTTTACTTTGGCCAGGTTTATTACTATGTTTTAGCAATGTCCTATTTGCTATGAATCTTCTGGATGTCCGATGATCACCTTGTATTTGGATGTCTGAATCTCTGGCAATACCAGGACAGTTTTCCTCAATAATTCCCTTGAATAGATTTTCCATGTTTTTTGCTCCTCCTCCTTCTCTCTCAGGGATAACTATAATTCGTATATTAGCTTACTTTACATAGTCCCATATTTCTCCTAGTGATTGTTCAAAGATGCAGAAAACAACATTAAAAAGACTGAATGACTAGGTTAGCTTGAGAGCCTTGTCTTCAAGCTCTGAGAGTCCTTCTTCTACCTGGTTTAGCCTGTTGTTGAAGCTTTCTGCTGTATTTTGAAATTCCCTAAATGGGTTTCACTTGTTTAAGTTCTACTATATCCCTTCTTATGTTGTCTTGCTCTTTAGTGACTTTTTCATTGATTTCCTGAAATATTTTTTTGGCTTCTTTTTGTTGGTTTTCAACTTTCTCTCCAGTTCCATTCATCTTATTTGTCATTCATATTCTGAATTCCAATTCTGGCATTTTGACAGTTTCCTTTTGGTTAGAATCCACTACTGTAGCTCCATCGTGATCCCTTGGGGGTGTCAAACAGTTTTGTTTTTTTCATGATGCCAGAGTTCTTTTGCTCATTTCTTCTCATCTGAATCCTCTTCTCTCAGCTTAGGGATGATAGGTTTGCAGGGCACATGTTCTTTGCTGGGACTCTTCTACTTAGAATAGAGGGAGGTCTCTAGTTGGCACTTCTGTGTCCTACTCTGGAATGGTGACTCAGCAGTGGAGGGGTGGGTACACTGAAAGCCTGTAGTGCAGCTGTGCTGTTGTGCCCTTTTCCCCTGCGATTATCACAGTACAAGCTAGTGATAGATGATCTTCACATGGGGTGGTAGGCTGTTCACCACATCCTTGTTGAAAACTTGAGTTTGGGGCTAGATGAGACTGTCTCCATGGAGGCTGGTCTTGTGGGACTTGTTCTGCCTGGGGTCTCCCCAGAGGTGACAGTGTCAGTTGGGTGAGGCAGTGGTCATGGATGTCAGGCTTATAGGTATTTACTTGAACCAGGTCCAGGTGTGATGTCAGTTTGAGGCTGCGTGGTCCCTGGAAGAGTGTTAGACTTTGGGGTGATTCTGTGTTCCCAGGGGCAAAGTTCACAGTCCCAGCAGCTGTGGTGAAGCCTCGGGGGCAGAGCCTCAGGCCCAGGCACAGTGGGAGCATCTAAGCCAGAACTGTGGCAAGAACTATGTGGATGGGGCCCTGGGGTCAGACCACAGTGTGGGAACTGCAGAAGTTCAGCAGGTAGGCAGGGGGTGGCTCCAGTGGCATGGGGACTGTGGAGGTGGAGCGACATAGGCAGGGGGCTGATCTGATGGTACTGAGACTGTGCAGGCTGAGCTTCAAGGCTTTTCAGGTGCTGTCTCTGGCACCTGAGGCACCCCCTCTGCTCAGACCCTGCATTTTGGGTGGAGAGGTGCTTGGCACTTAGTCACAGGTAAAGGCATGGGAGAGCATCCACTCTACCTGCTCCTTCCCCAGTTATGTGGGGGCTCTACGGAGGCTGCTGTTGCAAAGCCAAGCCCCAGGTAGAACTGGTGCCCTGTACCTGAGAGGTCAGAATGGCATCAGTTGCAGAAACCCAGGATTGGTAGCCATCAAATCCCTGCTATGACCCGCCCTCTGGTGCAGGATCTCTGCAAAGACTCCAAGCAGCTCCCCAGTCTGTCCAGAGGTCTGCAGTGGTGGTGGGGGCCCCCTCATTACTCAGGCCACAGAGTCCATGGGGTGAACGTGGAGCCCCAGGGCTCTCTCCTCTTTACCCTCCTCAAGTGTGGATGCCTCCCCAAATTTCCCCTCGATCTTGCCAAATGACTCATCCTGTCACCTTCTCCTTCACTGTGAATGTCCCCCATCAGTTCTCTGGAGTTTTAAAAAGTTCTTTCCAAGAAGAGCTATCTATAAGTAGGCATCTGCCTGCAACTTTCGGTCCTCTCCTTGACAGTCGTGCAGGTGGGCTGCTCCTTGTCCACCATCTTCTCCCTACTATAAGTTTTTGCTTTGTGGTTACCATGAGGCTTAATAAAACATCTTATAGTTGTAACAGGCTATTTTAAAATAATAACTGTATTTAAAAACTCAATATTTTTACATCAACCCAGCACACATTTTATGTTTTTGATGTCATAATTTACATCTTTTATGTTTGTTGTGTATCCCTTAACAAATTATCATAGCTATTATTAATTTTAGTAGTTTTATTTTTTAACCTTTATACTAAAGATAAGTGACTTACATACCAACATTACAGTATTAGAGCATTATGAATTTGTGCACTTTTACCAGTGAGTTTTATACTTTTCAATGTTTTTGTTGCACTCATTAGCATCTTCTTCTTTCAGCTTGAAGTACTCCCTCTAACATTTCTTGAAAGACACATCTAGAGATAATGAACTCCCTCAGCTTTTGTTTGTCTGGGAAAGTCTTTATATCACCTTCATTTCCAAAGGATAGTTTTGCTGGAAATAGTATTTTTGGTAGGTTTTTTTTTTTTTTTTTTTCCTTCAGTGCTTTGAATATATCATCCTACTCTCTCTTAGCCTGTAAGGTTTCTGTTGAGAAGTCTGCTCCTAGTCTTATTGGAACTCTCTTGTGTGTGATTTGCTTCTTTTCTTTTGCTGCTTTCAGGATTCTCACTTTGTCTTTGATTTTTGATAATTTGATTATGATATGTCTTGGCATAGTCTTGTTTGGACTGAATCTAACAGGAGACCTTTGTATTTCCTGTACCTGATTATTTATATTAAATTTTTTCCCAGATTTGGAATGTTTTCTATTTTTGTAAATAAACCCTTTGTCTTTCTCTTCTCCTACTTTAACTGCTATAACTCAAATATTTGTTCTTTTGACATTTTCCATAAATATCATAAACTTTCTGGATTCCTTTTCATTCCTTTTTCTTTTCAGTTTTGTTTTTAAATGCAATATATACATGCACCAAAAATCATATCCTTTTCAACTATTTAAACTTATTAGATGTTTCCCTGAAAATTTGTGAGAGAGGATGTAGTTTTTTAAAAATTTGACTTATCTGAACAAAACTATTTGAAGAACACTATATTTGTTTTCTTTTGCTACTGTAACAAGTTACCGTGAATGTAGTGACTTAATACACATTTATTTTACAGTTCTGTAAGTCAGAAGTCTCACATGGGTTTCACTGGGTTCAAATCAAAATGTTGGCAGGTCTGTATTTCTTCATGGGGGATCTAGAAGAGAATTCATTTTCTTGCTTTTCCAGCTTCAGAGCCACCTACGCTTCTTGGCTCGTGACCACATTCCTTCAAAGCAGGCAACATCAAGCTAAATCCTTTCCATGATGCCATCTCTGTGGTTTTCTCTTAACCTACCTCCCCCTCCCACTTATAAGGACCATGTGATTATAATGGGCCCACCCAGATAATCCAGGATAATCTTCCCTTCTCAAAATAAGTTTATTAGCAATCTTAATTCTATCTGCAACCTTAATTCCCCTTTGCCATAACATAATCTGACACATTCATGGGGTCAGGGATTATAGTGTGGACATTTTTCGGGGGCTGTCATTCTGCCTATCACAATGACTGCTCTAATTCCCATCCATTTCTTAATTCTCTGGTGCCACATGGTATCAGTTATTCTCTTTTTATCTATACATTATTAAATCTTATTTACTTGTTTCTTCCTCAGGATTAGAGAATATACCTGTTTTATTCACCATGTGGCCTATTTTTTGTGCATAAATGAATAAATAACAAAAATCATTTAAAGACTTTCTCTCCATTTTGAACTCCCTACATTGAACTCTCCAGACAATGCCAATTTCTCTCTGCATCTTTATAGCCAAACAACTTGAAATAGCTTTTTTGTTTATTATTTACTTTCTTTGGCTTTCATTCTTAAAACCATTTCCCCCATTGTAATCAATGAGCTTTCTCATTAAATTCAAAGGCCATATTTTTGTTCTTGTCTTTTGTTAACAGCATGTGACACAATGTTGACCAATGTCTTCATCTTGAAACTCTTGATTCTCTTGCTTTCTGTGGCCCCACACTCCTGGATTTCTTGCTACCTCTCTGCCAGGTGTTTCCAGTCTCCTGTATGGGCTCCTGCCTGGTGCCTCATCTAGACATTTTACTGTTCTTTGGAGTCCTGTTATGAACCTGTTATAATTCTGCACATTGTCCCTAGGCAGTTCCATAGCTTAATTATCATCTATAGACAAATTGCTCCCAAATCCACCTCTCCAGTCAGACTGGTATCCTGAGCTTCAGATGCACATATTCTACTATTGACTGAACTTCAATTTTAACATACTAAAAACAGAATTTATTATTTGATCCCTTGGTTTAATATACTTTACCTCTCATATTGTCCATCTTAGTAAATGACACACCAATCACCTGGTTGAACAAGCCAAAACTCTGAATATCATCCTTTCCATCCTCATCAATAATCATTGTGCTAGTCCATTTTTGTGCTGCTATCAAGAAATGGCTGAGGCTGGGTAATTTATTTGAAAAAGATGTTTATTCGGCTCACGGTTCTGTAGACTGTATGAGAAGCATGGCACCAGCATCTGCTACTGCTGAGAGCTTCAGGAAGCTTCCAATCAAGATGGAAGGAGAAGGGGGAACAGGTGTGTCACATGGAGAGGGAAGGAGCAAAACAAAAAGAGGGAGGAGGTGGTTCCAGGCTCTTCTCAACAACCAGCTTTCATGTAAACTATAATATAGAGCAAGAACCCACTGATTATTGCTGGAAAGGCACCAAGCTGTTCATGAGGCATCTGCTGTCATGACCCAAATACCTCCCACCAGGCCCCATATACAACACTGGGGATTAAATTTCAACCTGAGATTTGGAGGGATCAAACATCCAAACCATATCAATTATCATGTTCTGTCAGTTGTGCCTCCTAAATGTATCCTGAGTCATCCACATGGCCACTTCCCAAATTTGAACCACCATCATTTCTTGCCTAGATTTCTGGTCTTTCTGCTTCCAATTTTGACACCTCCTTCCGTCCTCTCCACCTGATCCCCCACTGTAGCCAGAGTGATCTTTCTCAAACACAAATCTCATCACGTCACTTTCCTGATTAAAACGTGTCAGTGGCTCCTCACTGCCCTCAGGATCAAGCCCCCTCCACTCCAAACATGCTAAGCTTTTTCTACTACCTTGAATTTGTCCTGTTGCTTCCCATGTCCAGATCGTCTTAAATGCTGTTACCTCTGCCAGGTGTATGCTTCCTTTGCACCACTCTTACCCCACCTGTTTAACTCCTTGATCTTGAACAGGAAGACATTTTGTTTTCTGAGCTTGGGAAAAAAAAAAAGAAATGCATGGGTAAGAGAATAAATCATCTTGTAGTTTGAGAGTAAACAGTCAAGTTCATTTCTTGATGAAGTGGTAAAGGTATCTGTTTAGTCTGGGGATAGGTGCAGGTGGGTAGTGGGTATAGACGATGGTGACGGTTTGCCTTATGGGAAATGCAAAGGAGAACAGACAAAGACAAGTAGGAGAATGGTCAAATGGAGGTCAGTAACAATATGTTTGTAGCTTTGAGTCTGTACACTTGAGTGGGTTTTTCCAGCAATGCTCAGTCAAGCCTTTCCTCCTAAAACCCATTCACCTGATGCTCAAATCAATCAGATTGTTGACATTTTAGTGCCACTCTGAATGTATAACTGTTTACGTGCTGTTTTTATTTTTGCCTATCTCTGCAATTTTATGAAAATTTTTAACCCTTCCTATGTTCTTTTGTAGTGTCATAATTAAAACTTTAAAGGATATTTCAATATTCAAAGGACATTTCTATTAAGTGCTTATCAAATGTGTAATCTTGTGTAAATCATGGGACTGTTTGATATCCTTATAGCTGACTTTTTTCTATTTTCTTTTTGAACCTTTTAAATACTTCATAGCCAGTTTGAACACCGTAGTGATATGTAATTATAATCAGTTATTATATCTACTGCAACATTTGATCTTATCACTAAAGTACATTCAGTTATGACACTTATTTTGGACACCTAAATGTACATGCTGGAAATGTGTTCTGTTGCCTTTAATGCTGGGTCCTGCTGAGGACCAGGGAAGAGAACCCAGGATCACAGAGGGTATTACCAGGTTCCCTCTGTGTGAGGAGTGCTAGGGGAGCTCTCTATGCCAGAGATCAAAGGGCAGGCTTCTCACTGGAGGCCCTTTATAACATGCTGATGAGTAACCGTGGGGCATGTTTATAAGAGACTGAGAGAGAACCTGACTGGCTCTGTCATGCACAAAGCGATGGGCATCCAGGGCCCATGCACTCAAAAGAAAAGTTAATTGTGGTCGGCTGAGTTTTTATTTCCATTTTAACCAAGGGGAATACCAACAAACTGCTCTAGTGGAAACTTTTGAGCTTTTTCCTCCTGGATTCCATCACTTAAAAGAATCACAGAATTTTCTCCTGGAAATAGCTTTACAGACCTTCTAGTTCAACAGATTCCTGCATCCTAATTTTATTTCATACCTCATTTCATACTCATTTGCTGGCATTTCATACCCATTTGCTGGCATAAACAAATGCCCCTATTTAAAACTTCTGTACATATACACTTGTGCGTGACTATCCAATGTGACAGTTATACAGGGTGCTTATTATAGATTATTTGATTTCCTTTGCACCTTGCCTCTGTAAAGCTCTAATGCAATGACTTTCCCTGAGTAAGCATTAGGGGGGAAACACATTAAATCCTTGATCCTGAGATGCCCACATGCTAAGGAAGCAAGCAGTAGTGGGATGGAGAAAAGAAAAAGCCAATCTATGGAAAGCACATGTGAGAATCCAAGGGTAGAAGGAAGGGTAGGAGCCAAGGAAAGACTCAGGTTCTAACCAGGCCCTTGCTTGGTCTAAGTAGATCAGAGCAGCTCCCCAGAAGAAGTGGAAGGAGAGTCAGGCTGCTACAGTAGACTCACAATTTATAAAAAATATCATGGTCAATTTTCGTTCCATATCTGATTGCTCTCGTTTGAAGTAAGAGAGTCTTAGCATGTCGCCTCCTTGCCTGAGCCCCTGGGCTTGCTGAGTGGAAGAGAAAGTGCCTTTGCAGAGCTAGGGCTGGACATAAAGAGCAGTAGCCTGGCGTTGTGCAAATTTCAGCTCTGATACTAGCTTGTTGTGTTACCTTGAGCATTGCCCAACTTTTTCTAGCCTCAATTTTCTTATCTATTGAACTGGAGACCTCTCTGAGGCCCTTCCAGCTCTAGCACCCTACAATAGACAGTACTGAGCATCTCCTGACCAGAGCCTCACCTTACTGCCACCTGCCTTGCATGGGACTCAGTGAGACAAAACGTGAGTCCACTGGGACCCTGTCTGAGTGGGGCAGGAGGAGCCCATGAGAGCCCAGTAACTCCTCTAAAGCTATCACTTAAAACAAGGATCCACTTGAGCTGTTTTGGAAGCTGCATCTCCCACGAGTCTTCACAACACACCTAGTTCACTCACTAAAGTACAAATGCTGTAGTACAAATGCCGGCTCTAGGGTTAGAGCTGGGGGTAAAAAGGTGGAAGGCATAGTCCTTACGTTCAGGGGAGCAGAGGCAACTGTAACTCTGAGTGGTAGAGAGGAGATGTGTTCCATGGGCTGGGGAGACCCAAGGGAGGGATGACCCAGGGAAGGCTGCACAGCCTTTGAGCACAGTGTAAAGGACGAGCATTTGTAAGGTGGTCATGGGCAGATAGAGTTTTCGGTTTGGGTAAGGCAGACCAAAGGGAACTACTGTTTAAAGAAATGCTGGAAAATTTACTGAAGCTGGATTTTAGGGCACAGGATTACAGCGGAGAGAGGGAAAGAGAAAGGGAGAGAGAATTAGATTTGTTTCCAGGAGGAAAATGTGCTGGCAGCAGCGTGGAGGATGGAAAACCCCAAGGAAAAGCTGGCAGAAGGGAAAGCACAGGAGAGGCTCCTGCAGAACAGATGACCACTTGCTGGCTGAAAGCGCTAAATTGTATTTACACATCCATTGTCCTGACCGCCTCCTTTTGATCTGATCAGCCATGGATACAGAAGTACAGAAAAACTTTCCAGGAGTCCAAATGGGATTAAGCTGAATCTCTAGGCCAATGCGACAGTCCTAAAGCAACACAGTTCATTACAGAAAGGCATGGTAGGCCACCGTGCCTGTTACAACCCACGTCCACAGCAAAGTCTCCCAGAATGGGGCTGGCTGTCCGTGTTGCCATCCTCCTCCTCTTCCCTCTGCTGCTGGCCTTGTCTGAACTGTGGACATCTGGGTGCCACTGTATTGTTTTGTTAGGGGTGTGGCAGATGTCATTTCCAGTTCTGTTTTTGTTTTTACAGGGAATAACCAAGCTGATTAATTTTAGAAAATCACACAGGTATAGAGAAAGCTCAGGTTTAGGCCAAAGATAAAAATTTAGCTCAAGATTTCCAGTTCCTTCCTACTAGATTCCACTTGTCACTCACAACAATTCAAAAGCTCAGTGGTGAGAGACTGCAGTCGCTCCGAGAGAATGGCTTTGAAATACGGAGAGTCATGGCATTTTTAGATTTCTGGAGCAGCCCAGCCCCTCCCGGCACCCCTCGCCTCGCCTCGGGACCTCACAGTGCTGCACAAAAGTAAAATTCATTAAGGCTCACCCCGTAAAGTGGGCAGCATTATTATTCTCATTTCTCACGCTGCCAAAACAAAGTAGAGAGATGTTCTTCTGTTGCCTGCCTAAGGTCAATTGCAGTGGCAAAACGAGAAACACACAAAACGAGAAACACAACTCGGTTATGTGCCCTCAACTATTCTCAAGCAGTTTTGTATTTTCAAGTAAAGCTGAAGCCACTCATCAAAGCAACGAGTAAATTATATTTCAGAAGGGGGATGGGAACGTGGCTGCTGTCACCTCTTGCACGTAACCCACATCCCCACCGAGCACCCATTGGCCTTCCCTGGAAGGATGCGGTTCAATGACTACCTAAATAGAGTAATGTCACACATTACATATCAGCCCTGTGCATGGTCACCCAAAGAGTCAAACCCATAAATAAAGTGCACCTACCCCTGAGACAGGCAAGGTGAGGAGGGAAAGGACTTTTAAAGAATGAACACCTGAGAGAGAAAGTGAGACAACTGAAAATGAAGTTCAAAATATTGTGTGTGTGTGTTTAGATATAAAATACATATTTATACACACCACATATAAAACAATGAAAGTTAAGATATAACGTAGAATGGCTTAGGCACTCGGTAGGCCCAGTGAAAATCTAGCATGGAATTCAATAATGCATCTCATGATATTTAATATAAAAAAGATTTAATGCCATGGAAAGTGGACTTTCTATGGGGGGGGGAAGGATGCATGTGTTTTTAAAGGTTATTTTAGTTCTATAATTATGAAATCTGTTCTTTAAATGTGTTCCTAAAATAAAAGAGATGTCAGGTTGAAAAATGAGAGTTGGGAGTTCAGATCATAAAGAAATACATTTTGGAGAGAAAAGCTAATTTCTTCAAATTAGGCAAACACCTACTTATAATTGGAAATCTAAGAAAAGATGGTATAATAAAATATGTTTAAGAATCAATAGTCTGTACATAAAATTTATATACTAGGATAGGTACAATATGATTTTACTGAACCATATATGCTATGGTTGAAAAAGAAAGATAGCTTAGAATGTTTTAAGAGCTAAGCTAAAAAATTTTTTTTTAAACCGGAGTATAAAATATAAAGATGGATAATGATACATGACTTACAGAGACCAATGTGAATTTGACAAATAAAGTTTAGTTAAAATTGTGATATTTAAATATATTTCTGGTCTTTACAAAATGGTTTCACAGACTGATAAAATTTGGATAAAAAGAAAATTTAAATATATATACATATACCATCTCTAACAAAATTGTTTTCATCTACAATGTGTAAAGTTCTAAATAATGTCCTACAGAAAGCAGCCTGGAAAATAAATGGTTAAGTTTGGTCATTTAGTAACCTGTCATATTTGAATTTAATTCTTATGAATTAAATTAAATTGAATTTATTTTGTAAGGTTGCATTCACTAAGGTTGCATTCACTATTCATTAGTGAATGCAACTTGCATAATGATTAGCATCTTACCTGGCATTTCATCATGGTCAGTCAACATTCAGCAAATGAATTAATTAGTTCTGCCTAAATATGTTTGGAGCTCCTCACTTCTCGTGCTACCCTCACCCAGGTAAATGAGAACACAGAGGGCCTGGGAGGGGGCTGCTCAGTCACTCCTCCTGGACAACAGTTAGGCAAGACTGCCTGCGAGCTGCCCAGCCTGATGCTGGTACTTGGTAAACCCAGGGTTAATAACGGCTCCTTCCCTCCCTCCCTTGCCTCCCAAGGCCACTCAAAGGATCCAAGAACACAAAGCCTGTGGTTCCCAGTGCTTTTGGCTCCACTTTGCTTCTTGCCCAGTCTTCCCTTCTAGGGCAGAGGTCAGCAGAATTTTTTTTTTTTTTAAGAGTTGCATCTTTGTTTAAAAATCTGATCTGCCAACTTAGCATCTTCCACCAACTTAGGAAGCAGAAACTTTCACGGGGCTTCACAGTCTTTTGCTTAGGTGCTGCCTTTGTGGGTGCCTTAGCAGCAGCCACTGCAGTGTTTTTAGATGCTTGCTTAGCCTTTTTTGCTTCCTTTGTAGTCCTGGTAGCTTGTTCTCTTGAGCCTTTCTAACTTCAGGTTTCTGACTTTGCTTGGCTATTATATCAGCAAGAGATGCGCTGGTGATGGCCCTATGGAATGTGACTGCACAGAGGGTTCTTTTCTTTTGAATTTCCTCTGACTGTCCCTTTTTGTTCTCTCTTCAGTACAGTACAGTACAGTATAGTACAGTTTGTCTGCCGAGGATTCCTCTTGGGAAGGACCCCCCCACTTGCACTTGGCATTCAGAAATTGGGAAACCTTCCCATCAATCCTGGCAGAAAAATTTGCCCGATCATCATAGATTCCAGAACTATGCAGTTCTGCTTGGATGTTAACTATTCCTGAACTCCAGCTTATCAAAGATCATAGATTTTTGTCAAGGTCTCTGTTAGGGTTGGGTTCTCCAGAGTGGACCCTGAGATTAGGATTGGAAGGCAAGCAGTTCGTTTGAGAGGAGAAACACCAGTGAGAAAGTGAGGCAGGAAAGGAAAAGAGGCCACGAGAAGGAGTGTTGATGAGCAAGTTACTGCTGGAGGCTACTGGAACTCAATCCCGTCAGGACCCTCTGGGGGATGGTAGAGAACAGGCTACAGAGTTGTCCTCCTCAAAAAAAGAGGACACCTGCATAGCTGTCCATCACCTCATGTTCATCATTGGCTGAGGGTGGCTCCAGGGATGTTAATTCCTCTGGCACTTTCAGCTTTTTCTGCAAGGGCCCAAGCTTCCTCCTGAGACCAGAGAGACCCCTCAGGTACTTGCAGCAAGACTCTTTTATAGCATTGCAATTTGAATCTGTCTGGGTATCTGGAAAACTCAGGGGCCCTCTCCCCACTGCTGTGCTGGAAATCTTGCACTCACCTTTCCAGCTCCATTCTCTGCCCCCATGGCTCTTCCAGACCTAGAAGTGGTAAAAGCACCCAGATGATCCAAGTTCCAGAGTGCTGAAGCATGCCTTGAAGTTTCCCTACATCCTTGCTGTATCTTTGTAAAGAGTCCTTTCATTAAACTCTCTCATTAGCCTTGAGGTAAATCTCTCCACCTCTACTATGGCAGGCACCAAATCTGTCTAAAGCTTCAACCCTTTGGACAATTAAACCACAACCCTTTTCCCCCCACACTATGAAAGAATAGCTAACAGTGAGGAAACTTATTTCTGCCCATTAAATATGCGGGTGCTACAGAGTTTGGAATGCGGAGATGGTTAGTATCTACTGTCTTAGACCCTCAGGCACCTCTGAGATGGAAATATAACTCCTCATTGCTGGCATAGATCTATTCCATTCCTGTGTTCAAGAAATACCTGTGGTTCAATCTTTAACATCTTATAGCATTAGTGATATTTTTATAAGTTTCTTATGAAACTCTCATAAGAAGCAGGAGAGATGGTGGTAAAGCTTAGCAACCCTGAGCCAGCTCATCTTGATGCACTTCCTGTCTGTGTGACTTTAGGAAAGTTACCCCTCAGCATTAAAAGGAGGTAACAACATGGGCCCTTTTTTTGCCATGAGGGTTCAATAAAAAATGTACATAAAAAATTTAACACAGCCTGGAACGTAGTGAAGTGCCCATTCATTCATTCATTCATTCAAGACATGTGTATTAAGAATCTAAGTACTAAGCACTACATTAGATACTGGGCTTACAGCAGTGAATAAAACAAAATCCCTATTCTGAGACCCTAAAAGTGAAAGAAGTATATATCAGATGGTGACAGGTGCTAGGATAAAGGATAAGGATATTCTAGACAGAGAGCGATGGTGGGGCAGGGATGCTATTTTATAAGGTGGTCAGCAAAGGGTTTTTTGATAAAGTGATAGTTGAGCAGAGATTTGAAGAGAGGGGCTAAGCTACATGGGTTACCTGGGGAAAGTCTACTCCAGGTGGAGAGAGGGAAGAGCAGGTGCACAGGGGAGTCAGGAGATGAGGCCAGAGAGGTCAAAGCTACCTAGACCTTCTAGGTCACTGTAGGGATTTCCAATTTTACTCTGAGCCTGTCAGGATGCCATCAGAGGGTTTCTAGCACAGGAGTGATGTGACCAGACTTGAGTTTTGACAGGATCACTCTGCTGCTGTGTCTGGAATAGACTGTAAGGGGCAGGAGCAGGGAGGCCACGATAGTGGTCCAGGTGGGAGATGATGGTGGCTTAAGCTCAGGTGGTAGCTATGGAGATGATGAGAAGTGACAAGATTCAGGATCTATTTAGAAGGTGATAGGATTATCTGACAGTTTAGATATACAATGTGTGAGAGAGAAGTCTAAGGATGAGCCCAAGTTATTTAGCCTGAGAGACTAGAAGGGTGGAGCTGCCATAACTAGATGGAGTTGGCTAAAGAGAAGGTGAAGCAGGTCTGGGTGGGGGCAGGGGATGCTGGTTAGATTGAAAGTTCAGCTTTGGACAAATATAAGATACAGGGAAATGTCAAGTGAGCAGATGAAGGTGGTGTAAGTTGAGGTCTATGAGCATATGTACTTTATATATGGTATTAAAGCCATGGGAATGTAGATAATCCATTAATTGCAAGCATTTCATGTCATGCAATTAATGAACATGTGCCTTATAGGAAGTTTCCAGAATAGCATGATGTTCTTCCACAAATTGGTCCACTTCAGTGAAAAAAATCCAACAAGAAACACAACAAAAAAATGGAGCCATATAGAACATTTTTGGCAATTTGGCAGAGCACTAATTTTAAATGGTGGTGGCCCAAGGACTTTAATTACTTCAATTGACAGAATATTGGTTTCTAGATCATTGGAACTGAGCTTCACATTTCCTGGAAACACTAGGGTTGTGTTAGGGAAGGCAACTTTATCTAGTTGGACTTTTGACAAAATTTCTTTACATAAATATTCTGGAAGTTTAAGAGTAATGTATGTAGATACTTAAGGAAAATAAACATATTATAATGGTTCTACAAGAACATGAGATATAACCTACAGTTTAGGAATTGGCAGGCTCTTTCTTTAAAGGCCAAATAGTAAATATTTTAAGCTTTGAAAGCTATACAGTCTCTGGACTGCTCAACCCTGCCATTTTAGTGCTAACAGCCATAGATGGTACATAAATGAATGGGCATGGTTTTGTTCCAATAGAACTTTATTTATAAAAACAGGCAGCAAGTTAGAATTGGCTGTAGTTTGCATCTGCCCCACCCCCATCCCCAATAGCTTTTCCCCTGTTTGCATAAGCTTAGAAAAACAGCTGTTTCAATTTTGTGTACCTTATTGTTCATGAACAAATTTTAAAATACTGTTTTTTGTTCAAGCCATCATTAGATGTTCAACTAATTTAGAAATGGATTATACCCATTAAAGGTTATTGCAATAATTCAGGCAACAATTGATAAGACCTTGAAATAGAGTGGCAATAGTTCAGGTGGTAGGAAATGATCACATTGTGGATATATTTTAATGGTAGAGGCAACAGAATTTGTAGGAGGACTGAATATAGAATATAAGAAGATTGAAGAGGTTGAAGCTAGCTCCAAAGATTTCAGTTCTCTCAAAAAATGGTAGCTATTATTATTTTTGTATACTTATGTTTATACATCTTTCTTAACCTGGTTTCTGTAAGCATGCAATAAAAATGTTTTTCCCACATCAGATCTTCATACCACTGCTCCATGGATGACATATTCTCCAGCTTACTGAATAAGGTATCCCAAGGGAATTAGATTTTAGGAATGCTGTCATTTATTGTCAGGGAAGTACTTCATGAGCAACATCACAATAGCAGCACAATCATTCTCCCAAAGTCAGCCTCCAGTTCTGGTTTTCTTTATTTTTGCTTTAGAGCCTTATTGGCTGGCAAGAGCTCTCAGAGATCTAACACTGATGAGGATCTTTGCCACAGCATGAGTTTGCTAGTGCATGACCTCTTCCCTTGGGCTCATCAATAGTCCACGGCACCAGTACACTCACTCGACAAAGTGACTCATAATCATTTGCATTTCGCTTTGACAGACTGATCATTAACATAAAGCCACTCCTGCATGACTTTTCTGAAGGACTTATGAAGATGTTCATGGGATGTTAAGCCATGGATTTCTTAGAGAATTTAAATTATTCTGTGTGTTAAACTTCGGGGAATCTTGTAGGGTGCTCTTTGGTTGTCTTAGTCTGTTTACTGCTGCTATAATAGAATACCACAGACTGAGTAGCTTATAAAGAAAGGAGATTTGTCTCGTAGCTCTAGAGGCTGGGAAGTCCAAGACTGAGGGGCTCCATCTGGTGAGGGCCTCCTTGCTGTATTGTAACATGGCAGAAGGCATCACATCCCAGCCATAAGGAGCACCCATGCAAGAGAGAAATTGGGCTCAACTCATCCTTTTTATCAAGGAACTGACTCCCAAGAAAACTAACCTACCCCCTTGATAATGGCATTCATCCATTTATGAGGGGAGAGCCCTCATGACCTAATCACCTCTTAAAGGTCCCACCTCCTAATACCATCACAATGACAACTGAATTTCAACATGAGTTTTACAGGGGACATTGAAACTATAGCATTTGTTTAAATGAAAAACCAATTGGACAAGTGAGCCCTATAAAACAACTCAATATCAGTCTACTGGGGAGGGAGTCCAAATAGTCAAGGAATTATTAACTGTGGCAAACTTGCAGTGAGGCAGCCTTAAGGTCTTGAGAAACTTTGGAAATGCAATTCAGCAGGAGACATTCTTTCATTCATGTATTTATTCAACAGGCATTTATTGAGGCCCTACTAAGTTTCAGGAACTGTTCCAGAAGCAAACTAGAACACAGAAGCAAACTAGATAGACAAGGTCCCAGATTTATGGAACTTATTTCCTGGAATATATGCTTAGGTGATAAATATGTAATCAAATAAATAATCTGGGATAGTGATAAGAGCTGTAAAGAACATATAATAGAGCATTAGGACAGAAACTTCCCTAAAAATGGGGCCACTTTATGTAAGTTGTTCTTAGGAAATGATATTTGAGCTAAGCCATGAATGTTGATAGTTGCAGGAAGAGTTAGTAGAAGTGGCCAAGAAAGGGAAAAGCAAGTTCAAAGACCTGACAATGGAAATGCCTTGATGTATATGGGGACACTGGGCATCCTCTTAACCCATTAGGCATTTGCTGATTCACCAGCCAAAAGACCAAGAAGCTGATCGGTGGTTTGAGCCATTTGAAATAAAAATTGAGATAAACATTGGAGTTCAAGGCTAGGATGACTGACTGTCCAGTTTTCATGGGACTGAGGGGTTTCTCAGGACTTTCAGTGCCACAATTAAGAAAGTCCCAGACATAGGCCGGGCGCGGTGGCTCACGCCTGTAATCCTAGCACTCTGGGAGGCCGAGGTGGGCGGATCGTTTGAGCTCAGGAGTTCGAGACCAGCCTGAGCAAGAGCGAGACCCCACCTCTACTAAAAATAGAAAGAAATTATATGGACAGCTAAAAATATATATAGAAAAAATTAGCCGGGCATGGTGGCGCATGCCTGTAGTCCCAGCTACTTGGGAGGCTGAGACAGGAGGATCGCCTGAGCTCAGGAGTTTGAGGTTGCTGTGAGCTAGGCTGATGCCACGGCACTCACTCTAGCCTGGGCAACAGAGTGAGACTCTGTCTCAAAAAAAAAAAAAAAAAGAAAGTCCCAGACAAACTCGAAGAAGTTAGTCAACCTTTCAAGGCCCAGAAAGATAGAGAGTCCTCCTAAACACCCTGTGCTTTCATTTTAGACCTCTCAAAAGGTGTGCCTCTGAATAAAATAAACCAGGAAAAGGCAAATCATCACAAAGACTAAAACCTAGTCTTGAATGATACCCATCCCTGTTTGGATTGTGCTAGTCTGCTTCTAGCCTAAACTGCCACCGAGAGGCTGCAAAGCTGAGCGGAGCTTACGGCAGACTCATCAAGTTGGGGAAGACCAAATTTGGAGTTCCAGGCTTTCCAAGGAGTACTGGCCTTGATAAACACCCAAGGTTTCCACCTGGGACTCCTGAAAGACTACAATCTAGGAGGATGTGAAAAGTGAAAAACAGACCAGCCCTCATAAAGGCTATAATCATGCCTCAAGCAGCTTCAATCCCTGATTGGATTGAGATGATATGCTACTGCCTAACTGCCTGGCAGATGCAAAAGTAAATCATTTCTGAAAGAAGACAACATCAGCCAGAGCCTTAAATTATCTCTACAGTTTTTCATACACTATTCCTGACATTCAACCAAAAATTATAAGATAAACATGGAAATAAACTCATCAAAAACCAAGGGGAAAAAATCAAACAATAGAAATAAACCCACAGGCAATCGAGATATTAAAGTTAAACAAGCGCTTTAAAATAACTGTGAAAGTTTTTAAAAAAATTAGGAATTAGATGGGGAATCTTAACAGAGAACTGGAAGCTATACAGAAGAACCAAGTGGATATTCCAGAACTAAAAAATGCACTAACAGAAATTAAAGTCTCAATAAATACATTTAACAGCAGATTGGACACACAATAAAGAGAGCATTAGTGAGCTTAAAAATAATCGGTAGGAAACTGTCAGGAACTCTGAAGGGTCTGAGATTTTACACTACTTGCAAGCTAACAAGTTAGGCTGCCACAGTTTCATAGATGCTGGAAGAAAACAGACTCCTGAGTAAGAGACAAAAGTCTTTATTAGTCAAAGCTTCTTGTTGGCATCAGTTCCCCTTTAACCCACTTCCCACCCCCAGTCCCACAGGGGTGACACAGAGGTGGGCCTAAGAGGAGGCTGTGGACATAGTAAGTCTGTGTCACAGCTGAGGAACCCCAAGCTTAGGAAATCCCCAATCTTACAAGGGACTTATGGGCATCTTTGTTTCAGAGGGAGACATTATCTTTAATATGCTGGTGAGGAAACAAAGCTACCCTTTTCCCTGGAAGGAAATACTACTTCTATCCAGGTGATTTGCTATGCAAACATTCTTAAAAAGATCTTACAAAATGTGTAGAAATGTCATGGAGAATTGTTCCCTAGTAAAAATATCTGATAAAGAACAGAAAGTGAGCCGGGCGCGGTGGCTCACGCCTGTAATCCTAGCACTCTGGGAGGCCGAGGCGGGTGGATTGTTTGAACTCAGGAGTTCGAGACCAGCCTGAGCAAGAGCGAGACCCCGTCTCTACTAAAAATAGAAAGAAATTATCTGGCCAACTAAAATATATATAGAAAAAATTAGCCAGGCATGGTGGCACATACCTGTAGTCGCAGCTACTCGGGAGGCTGAGGCAGTAGGATCGTTTAAGCCCAGGAGTTTGAGGTTGCTGTGAGCTAGGCTGACGCCACAGCACTCACTCTAGCCCGGGCAACAAAGCAAGACTCTGTCTCAAAAAAAAAAAAAAAAAAAAAAAAAGAAGAACAGAAAGTGAAAAGATAGTCTCTAGAAATAGAAGAAAGAGAAAATAGGGAAGAAGTGATATTTGAAGAGATAATGGCAGGAAATTTTCCAAAACTGAAGATACCAAGTTTTGGATTTTAGAAGTACCACACACCACCTACAGAATATAAAACAAAACTACCTTGTGTATATTATAATCAAACTGTTGAAAATTAAAAACAGAAAAAAGCATAAAAGCATTGAGAAACAAAAGATGTAAGGAGCAATTATAAGACTGACAGCTAATTTCTAAACAGAAACAATGGAAGCCAAAAGACAACAAAATAACATTTAAAGTGATAGAGAAAAAACTGCAAACCTAGACTTTTTATTTAAAAAAATTTAACTGTGATAAGATACATATAATATAAAATTTACCATCTTAACACTACCAAACTTTACTCTTAAAAATGGTTAAGTATATTTGCATTGTTGTACAACCAATCTCCAGAATTTTTTTGTTTTGCAGGACTGAAACTCTATACCCATTTGTCTTAGTTCAGGCTGCTATAACAAAATACCATAAACTGAGTGGCTTAAACAACAAACCTTTATTTCTTACAGTTCTGGAGGTTAAAAAGACCAAGGTCAAAGTGCCTACAGATTTGGCATCTGGTGTGAACCCTCTTCTTGGTTTGCAAATGGCTGTCTTCTTGCTGTATCCTCACATGATGTGGAGAGAGAGCCCATCTCTCTCATGTCTCTTCTTATAAGGGCACACTAATGCTAATCATGAGGTCTCCACCCTCACAACCTAACTACTTCCCAAATGTCCCACCTCCAGCCACCATCACAATGGGGATTAGGGTTTCAATGTATAGATTTGGGGTAAACAGATATTCAGTCCATAATACCATTAAACAAAAACTCCTCATCTTCCCTTCCCCTATACCCCTGGGAATGACCATTCTACTTTCTGTTTCTATAAATTTGAGTACCCTAGATACCTTGTATAAGTAGAATCATACAGTATTCATCTTTTTGTGAGTAGCTTGTTTCACTTAGTATAATGTCCTCAAAGTCCATCTATGTTGCAGCATGTATCAGAATTTCCTTCCTTTTAAAGGCTGAATAATATTTCCTCATATATATGCGCTACATTTTGATTATTCATCTGTCAGTGGACACTTAGGTGACATCCTAGAATTTTATACATAGTAAAAATAACCTTCAAAAATGAATATCAAATAAAGAAATTATCAGCAAACAAAAACTAAGAGAAGATGTCATCAGCTGATCCACACTAAAGGAAATACTAAAATTCTTCAGGTAGGAAGAAAATAAATAATCTCAGATGGAAATGCAGGAAGGAATAAAGAGTAATGAAAAGGGTAAATACATAGATAGAGCAAAATGAACAATGATTGTTTAAAACAATAATACATTATTTAAAATATATGGAGAATTAAGAGTTTAAAATATATGAAGAATTAAATATTAACATAAGGTAAGAGAAAGATATATGAAAATAAAGGTGCTTGCATCGTCTGGAAAGTAGTAAATTAAGTACTAATTTATATGAGACTTTAATAAGTTAAAGATTCTTGTCATATTTTCTAGGATAACCAGTAAAAGAATAGTAAAATAGTGTATAATAAGCAAATATAAGGCCAAAACAAAATAATAAGTAATCTAAAAGGGATCAAGAAAAGAGAGAAAATGAATATCACAGAAGAAACAAATAGAAGACATAAGTGGTAGATTTAAAACCAAATATATCAGTGATTACATTTGATATAAATGAAATTAATATGCAGATTAAAGACAAAGATTACCAGATTATATGAAAAAGCAAAGACTAAATTTTATGCTGCTTTTATGAAATAAACAAGTATAAGAATATACAAATAAACAAACAAAAGGTTTTTTTGTTTGTTTATTTGTTTTTGATTTTGTTTTTGTTTTTGTTTTTTTTTGAGACAGAGTCTCGCTTTGTTGCCCGGGCTAGAGTGAGTGCCGTGGTGTCAGCCTAGCTCACAGCAACCTCAAACTCCTGGGCTTAAGTGATCCTACAACCTCAGCCTCCCGAGTAGCTGGGACTACAGGCATGTGCCACCATCCTGGCTAATTTTTTCTATATATAGTTTTTAGTTGTCCAGCTAATTTCTTTCTATTTTTAGTAGAGACGGGGTCTCGCTCTTGCTCAGGCTGGTCTCAAACTCCTGACCTCAAGCGATCCTCCTGCCTCCGCCTCCCAGAGTGCTAGAATTACAGGCGTGAGCCACCGTGCCCAGCCAAGAATATAGAAAGTTTAAAAATAAAATTATGGCAAAGTATATCCCACACAAACATTAACCCAAAAGAAAACAAATGTGTAACTGTAGAAATATCAGACAAAGTAGACTTTAAAAAGACAAGGAAACATTACCAGAAATAAAGGATATTTCATAATGATTATTAATAAAAGGTGAATCTACCAGACAATAATTCTAAATTTGCATGCATTGATTTGGATGCATGGATTAGTGACGTAGCCTAAACCTACATAAAGCATAAGTTGACAGACCCCAAAGGAGAAATAAACCAATCTGCAAGCATAGAGATTTTAATAATTTTAAAACACTCTTCTAAATAACTGGTTGAAATAGATGTAAAACATTTATAAAATATTAGCCAGCTGAACCGGTGGTATCAAAATAGGCTAATACATCATGAACCTAATACAAGGTTAATACACATAAAAAGTCGGTGTTGGATACAAAATCAATGCACTAAGAAAAGTACTTATGTACCAGCAATTATCAGAAAATTAAGTTTAAAAATTATGGCATTTATAATATCAAGGAAAACATTAAATTCCAAGGAAAAAATTTAAAAATGTGCAAAGCTTCTGCACCAAAAACTACAAAGTGTTATTAAAAGATATTAAAGACAACTTAGATAAATGAAGACTTGATACTGTAAAAATGTCCATTCTTCTAAAATTGATAAATAGATTCAATATATATCCAATAAATTTCCCAGGATGTTTTTTGTGCTTATACATTGATAAATTAACTTCTAAATTAACATAGAAATTCAAAGAGACAAGAATAGGTAAGACAATCTTGCAAAAGAAAGTTGGAGACATTATGCTATTGGATATCAGGACATTATAAAGTTATGAAAATTAAGAGAGTTTGATATTGACAAATAGACCAATGCACTAGTCTCTAAACATCCCTACTTATACACAAGCACTTGATTTATGACAAAAGTGACACTACAGAGTTGAAGGAAAGGAGTTGGGCCAAATGTCTATCCATATAGGAAAAAAATAAATATTGACCTTTACCTAATATCAAACTCAAAATATCAGTCCAGGTGGGTTGTAGAATTTAAGTGTGGAAGTTAAAGTAATCACATTCTTAGACCCAAAAAGCAGCCATTTTAAAAAGTAATGAATTGGGCTATATTAAAATTAAGAATGGCTGTTCATCAAAAGATACTAAGGGGAGGAAAACAAGAGAGATACATGGAGTGGGAGACAATATTTGAAATCAATATAACTGGTAAAGGATTCAGAATATGTAAAGAATTATAAATCAATAAGAAAAAAAAAGAGAACCCAATTTTTTAAATTGGGCGTAAGATTGGACTTTTCACAAAAGAAGATATCCAAAGGGTGGTACACAATGAAAAGTATTCAATCTCATCAGAACAAGGAAGCAAGTTCGATTGGCGGGAGAGGAGCAGACCCCAGAGAACTCCGAGCAGCGCCGCCGCCGCCCGCCTAGTCACCCTTACACCTCTGGACGAGCCGCAGCTGCCACAGCCCCGGCAGTCACAGCCGCTGCCCCTGACTCCGCCCCCCTCAGGGCTGGGGACACCACGCCTGGCACCACAGGGAGCAGGCAGGGAACTGGGGCCTGGGTGGCGTCGCATGGCAGCACCTGCCAGTGGGGACGTAAAGGTCATCGCAACGAAGGTTTTGGGAACAATAAAATGGTTCAATGTAAGAAATGGATGTGGTTTCATCAACAGGAGTGACACCAAGGAAGATGTATTTGTACACCAGGCTGCCACAAAGAACCCCAGCAACGCCTTCACAGTGTAGGAGATGGAGAGACTGCGGAGTTTGAGGTTGTTGAAGGAGAAAACGGTGCGTGGCAGCGAATGTCACGGGCTCTGGTGGAGTTCCAGTGCAAGGCAGTAAACGCGCAGCAGACCATATAGCCATTAAAGACGCCATCCACGTCGCAGGGGTCCTCCACTCAATGACCCGCGGAATTGCCAGAACAGAAAGAGTGGGGAACACAACCAGGGATCCGAGAGCGCTCCAAGGCCAGGCCCAACAGCAGGGCCCTACCGCAAGGGAAGGTTCTCACCTTACTACATGCGGAGACCCCTTGGCCTCGACCAGTGTTCCAACCCTCCTGTTGAGGGAGAAGCGCTGGAGGGCGCTGAGAAGCAGGGCACAGGGGCACAAGGCAGACCAGTGAGACAGAGGCCCTCCTCGCCAAAGACACCCCAGAGAGGATGGCAATGAAGAGGATGGAGAGACAAAAGCAGCTGATCCACCAGCTGAGAATTTGGTCCACTCTGGAAGCCGTGCAGGGCCAGGCTGTGTAAAGGCAGGGTTACCATCTCTGCCATCATCCGTGTGGTCATCCTGCAAGAAGAAAGGCATATGAAATTCCAGCAATAAGAAATGAACAGAAGAGTGAAACCAAAGGCCTTAAGTGCTTGCTTTTTGCCAGTTGACCAGATAACTAGAACTATCTGTATTATGTACATAGCACGGGGTTTTTATTCTTTTTACCTAAAGACAGATTTTTTGGTAATAATAAATGTGTTTTACTTTAAAGAGCCTGGTTTTTCTCAATATACCTTTAACAGTTTTTAAATTGTTTCATATCTGGTTGAGATTTTTTAAAACTTCCTTTTTAATTTGTAATAAAATTTTACTTGATTTTTAAAAAAAAAAAAAGTCAACAAACTGCAAGCACCTGTTAATTAAAGGTCTTAAAAAAAAAAAAAAAAAAAAAAAAGAAAGCAAAATAAAGCCACAATGCCAAACCACTACTACTCAACCACTGGAATGACTAAACAAAATAAAAAACAAACCAGAAAAAAACCCAGCACAATAAGTAACATGACAAAGAGTTGGCAAGAATGTGAAACAGTAGGAACTGCTTGTGTTGTTAATGCAAATTGATACAGCCATTTGAAAACCTGTTTGGCTATGTGCTTATTACATGCATATCATTATCTGTTACTGCATAACAAGTTGCCTAAAAACTTAGGAGCTGGAAGCAACAAACTTCTAGTATCTCACAGTTTCTGTGGATCACACACCTGGGAGCCAGGTAGTTGTGATTCAGTATCTCAAAAGGTAGCAATGAAGATATTGACTGGAGCTACAGTCATCTCAAGGCTCAGTTTGGGGAGGATCCACTTCATTCACATGGCTGTTGGTAGCCACGGAAGACCCACTTTCAAGAGTCTCCTCTTAGGGCTTCCTCTCCATAGGGTACCTGGCTTTCTCTAGAATGAAACATCCAAAAAATATTGAGAGAGAGCACTCAAAACAGAAGCCACAATCTTTTTATAACTTCATTCTGAAAATGGCATCCCATCACCTCTGCCATATTCTACTTGTTACGAGTGATTCAATAAGCCTAGTCTACCCTCAGGGGAGAGGATTAATACAAGGGTGTGAATGCCAGGAGGGCAGTGATCATCGAGGGCCATCTTGGAAACTGCCTGCCGTAAGTGGGATCTGCTAAGGCTGAGCAAATGGCACACTAGCAACTTCACTTCTACGTATATGCCCAACAGAAATGCATACGCATGTACACCAAGAAATATGTTCCAAAATGTTCACAGTAGCATCATTTGTAATGGACAAAAACTAGTAACAATGCAAATGTCTATTAGAATTAAATAAATCATGATATATTAATGCAATGAAATACTACACATTAAAAAAAGGAACTACTGTTACATGCAACAAAAAAGATGAGTCGTACACATAAGAGTGCATACTATATATGACAGTTCAAACACAGGGAAAACCAAACTATGGTGGTAGAAGTTGGAATAAGTGATTGCCTTTGGAGAGGAAGGGGCGGGTGACTGGAAGGTGGCATGAAGGGGCCTTCCGGAGAGCTGGTGGGATTCAATTTCTTAATCTGGGTTGTGTTATGGGGATGAGTTCAATTTGTGAGAGTTTGTCCATTTGTGTTTCATACACTTTTCTGTATATATTTTATATTCAATTAAAAAGCACATTGATATGTGAAAAGAGGAAGCATGTCAAAGCGTGATGCTTAGATAGTGGGAAGATAGTAAAATGGGATAAAATTACCAGAAAAACAATTTAAATAGGATACAAGCTATAGCAGGTTAAATGAAATAACATTCTTAGTAAAACAAAGAAACCAAAGGATCAATGAAAGAACCATCAAGAGATAGGGGAGTCCTTGACAAAGTTCCCAGAGTTGGAATCGCCACCTCAGTATTGAGCGCCCTGTATTGGTGTTCTCAGAGGGTGTAGAACCAGAGAGATAGAGCGGAACCACTCTCATCCTCCCATGTCCCCGCTACCATCCCCTCCTTCGCTGATCTCTAGGGCATTGTTTCCCAAAGTATATGAAACCACAGTGGTGAGTGATTTGGAAAGCAAATAGTCACAGAGCTCCAAAGCAGCAAAAGCAGCTGTTTGGTCACAGCAAATTTTTCAAGCCATCATTAACTTTATATGTTCATGGACATGAATTATGCATGATTTGAGTCTTAAATTGAAAAATGCCTTGAGATAGTTTAATCAGAATTCTACAATTTATGGGAAATTTAAAGATCATGAGATCACAATGGGAAAGTCTATGAATGAAATTTTTATCAGATACAAAAGAAAGGAAATGACAGACAGTATGATTGAATAAAGAGGCAAATTGTGAAAATAAGCCTGAGTAATTGGCTAGTAATTGAAAAAATTTAAGTTATCTTCTGTAGTTTAAGAAGAAAATTACAATAGTGCATGCTTTATTGAATTAATATATAACGTTACAAAGAACTTCAAGATTTCAACTATCTCCTAATGTGTGTGCAAGTAGGTTCAAAGAGAAGCTAGAACATGGAAATGGACTTTAGCTGAGTACGAATTTTCTGTTACTTTTGCACTTAAAGCAAAAGAAGGAAAATGAGTAAGGAAGATTCGCTGTATCTTTGATCATATGTCTATCCTTCTACCAAACTGTTTTGATTATTGTAGCTTTATAGTAAGTCTTGAAATCAATGAGGGAAGACTTCCAACCTTGTTTTTATTTTTCAAAATTGTTTTGGCTTTGCTGGATCCTTTGCTTTTTCAAATAGATTTTAGTATCAGCTTGCTAATTTGTACAGAAAAAAAAACTTTGTAGGGATTTTGGTTGGAATTACTTTGACTCTATAGATCAATTTGGAGAAAATTGAGATGTAAACAATATTGAGATTTCTAATCCATGAACATGGCATATCTTTCCGTTTATTTAGGTCTTATTTAATTTCTTTCAGCTGTGTTTTATAGTATTTGGTTATAGATCTTACACATATTATATTTACTTCTAAGTATCTCATGTTTTAGATGCTATCTAAATGGTGTTTTTAAAATTCTCAATTTCTATTTTCTTGTTGTCAGTATATAGAAGATATATTAAGTAATTGTTGTAGATTGCCTTATCTCCTGTGATCTTAGTAAACTCACTTATTCATTCTAGCAACATTTCTGAAGATTTCATAAGATTTTCTCAATATACAACATCACTGGTGAATGAAAATAGCTTTCTTTCTTTTCCAAACTATATGCCTTTCATTTCTTTCTTTCCTTTTCTTGTTCTTTCTTTTCTTCTTTCTTTTTTTTTTTTTTTTTTTTTTTGCCTACTGCATTAGCTAGGATCTCCAGTACAATGTTGAATAGAAGTGGTAAAAAAATAGATATCCTCGTCTTGTTCCAGATCTTAAAAGGAAAGAGCATTCAGCTTGATTGTTACCTCTAGGAGTTTCACAGATGCCCTTTCAGATTAAGGAAGTTTCCTTTGTTGCTTATTTACTGAGGGTTTTTGTCATGAATAGATGTTGAATTTTGCAAAATGCTTTTTCTGCATCTATTGAAAGGATCATTTTTTCTTTTATTTTGTTAACATGGTAAATTACATTGATTGATTATTGGATGTTAAACTGACCTTACAATCTTGGGATAAACCCCACTTGGTTATAATGTATTGCCCTTTTTATAGATATTGCTTGATTTTAATCACTAATATTTTATTAAGGATTTTTGCCACTATGTTCATGAGAGATATTGGTCTATAATTTTTTTCTTGTAATGTGATTGTGTGGTTTTGGTTTCAGGGCAGTGCTAGCCTCATAACCAACTCATTTCCAAATGAATTGAAAAATGTTTTGTCCTCCTGTAGTTTCTAAAACAGTTTGTGTGGGATTGGCATTATATTTTTCAATATTAGATAGGATTTATCATTGAAGCCATCTGGATCTAGAAATTTTTTGTGTGGAAAAGTTTTAAGTTACAAATTATACTTTTAATTGATATAGGGATATTCAGGTATTCTGCTTCTTTTCTGAGTCGGTTTTGGTAATTTGTATCCTTCAAAGATTTTGCCCCTTTCATTTAGGTCACAGATTGGCAAACTGTGCCCACAGGTCAAATCTGGCTCATTTCAGGCCAAATCTAGTCATAGTCATTTATTTATGTATTGTCTACACTGCTTTTCCACTATCATAAGAGAGTTGAGTAGTTGCAGCAGAGACCACAGGGCCCATAAGCCGAAAATACTAACTAAACAGTATTTCCCCCTTATCTACAGTTTCACTTTCAAAGGTTTCAGTTACCTGAAGTCAACAGTGGTCTGAAAATATTCAATGGAAAATTCCAAAAGTAAACGATTTATAAGTTTTAATTTGTGCACCATTCTGAGTAGCATGATGAAATCTCAAACTGTCCTGCTCTGTCCTGCCTGTAACATGAATCATCCCTTTGTCCAGCATATTCACACTGTACCTACCTGTTAATCACCTAGTAGCCATCTCAGTTATCAGATCAAAAAAATGTAGTATATACAGGATTCAGAAACACCCACAGTTTCAAGCATCCACTGGGCCGTGGGAATGTATCCCCCGCAGATAAGTGAAACTACTGTGTTGGTTTAGAGATTGAATTAGAAAACTTCTAAAGAGCCTGCTATAGGCAGGCTTACAAGGAGGGATTATACAAATGGATCCGGGGTGAGCTGTATTCTCCCAGTCTAAGTGGCAGGAATCTGCAGAGAGCCTTTCTCAGCAACTTTATTCTGCTGAACAATGGATAACACCTTCACAAATAGGCTGTTTTTCCCCAGTAAGGGTAAGGTTACACAGAGGTATTCTGTATTCTCTTCTGCCTTGGTGCTTTTTATCGCCTGCAATATGGGTATGGATAGAAGCTGTATATATAAACCTAGTGCGTATCTTATTTTGATATATAGATCTAATTATTAGGGAAGGTGTGTATAGATTTAAGTGGTGTGCGAAGTTCCAAAACGCTGGATGTGCCCCAAAGCTCCTAGCTTCTCAACAGGGATATTGACAGGGAGACATCTACCATAATAGCACCAGTGGCTGGGTAAGACACCAAAACAGAAAAATCTAAAGCTTCTTTCTTTGATCTCTAGGACTGACTACCCAGATCACTTTTTATGGAAGATAGGTTGTTATAGTTTAAGAAGGGGGATTTAATTGAGATGACAGGGAAGATACCATGGTGTAGACTACAGAATAAAAGTGTACTCCTGGATTAGTAAAATGTGGTATATGTATACCATGGAGTATTACTCAGCTATAAGAAATAACGGTGATATAGAATCTCTCATGTTCTCCTGGAAAGAGTTGGAACCCATTCTACTAAGTGAAGTATCCCAAGAATGGAAAAATAAGTACCACATGTACTCACCAGCAAATTGGTTTCCCTGATCATCACTTAAGTGCACATTTGGGAATAACACCAATTGGGTGTCGGGCAGATGTGTAGGGGGTGGGGATGGGTGTATACCTACATGATGAGTGCGATGGGCACTGTCTGGGAAATGGACATGCTTGAAGCTCTGACTCGGGGGGGTAAGGGGGCATGGGCAATATACATAACCTAAACTTTTGTACCCCCATAATAAGCTGAAATAAAAAAAATGTACTCCTCTAACCAAAGCAGGAGATGATGTTACATATTCTTGAGAAACTGGTAGGCAACACAAGGCATATATATAAAACTTCCCATGACTTTGTATGAGGGTCTGGCTCTACTCTTTCTAGATTATTTCATAATGCCAAGGAAACCACAGTTAGGAGAAATCTTGGTAGAGAAACCCCCTTATAATTCTGAGATTCTATAGTTTTATCTGAAGGGCTAAGGGTTCTAGAATTTTTATTCTGTAAAAGAAAATTAAAACATAATTCTTACCCTTTAATACGCAAAATATTCTATTTATTATAGCTTCTAAATTTTATTTGGATAAGCCTTTATTTAAGACAAAATATAGTAGAACCTTTGCATAGTAATAGCCAACAATTACTTAGCGACTTACCGTGTGTCAGACTGTGCACAAAACAATCGACACTGGCCATCTCGTTTAATCTCACACCAATTCTATGATGTAGGTAATGTTACTATCCTAATTTTACAGATGAAGAAACTGAAGCAAGAGGGTTAATTACCCTGCCAAAGATAATAGAAAAGAGTTGGTCTAGTTGGGGCCTGCAGTTTGGGCTGCTCATCCATGAAGGATAGTCCTAAGGCCGTCGGCGTGAAAACCAATGATGGAGAAGAAAGTGCGCAGCCAGGGAGTCGCGGCACCGCATTTGAGCAGAGTCTGTGAGCCAGCACGTGGAATTTAACCTTTCAGTGTCCTTGTTAGGGAAAATGCAGATGATTACTATTCTTACCCAATTCTAGAAGTGCCATGGTGGCACCTGGTTTGATCTGCCTAAAAGTACTTTGTAGGTCCTTGGAGACCAGGTACCACACAGGCATCATTTTCATAGGGAGTCATAGGTAAGCCCACTGATATATCACCACCCTAAGAGAGAAAATTTTACCATGCTTTCTATGTACCAACGCTCAGGTTGCCTCAGTTCTCAGTGCTCTGTGACACCATTTCAGCAACTTTTCATACCACAGTATATGCCATACCTAGGAAATCCTCCAGTTTCATAGTTTGCAACTCTCCATCTACCTTGCCTGGCCACAAAGGTGACAAAGGTATGTCAGTAAAGGAGTAGGTCCACTGACATTTCTTTTTGCTAAAACCTTGTTTGGTGGCTTTTCTTTCTCTACCACAGTATGGTGCACATAAGAAGATCACTCCAGGTAAGGGATCCTCAGAATGGTACCCCTCCAACAGGGAGGACCCGTGTGGTACATTTGTTGGAAGAGTTGGCTGTCAGATAGCAACATCTAATACTTACTGTTTCCCTGTGCCAGACAGTGTTCTGCCTGCTGTAGATGGAATAGTGCCTAACAGAATCACATTGAAGTAGGTGCAATTATCATCCGCATGTCAAACATGAAGCAAATGAAGCACAGGGAAATTAAGGAGCTTGCCCAAGGTCACATAGTAAGTGGTTGGTCCGGGGTGCGCCCAGAATCCATTCCACACCTTGTTGGTAGGTTTTAGAAACCTTAAATTTGAGATTCCTGTGGGATAATAAGCAAGTAACCATTCATTCACTCCACACGTTTACTGAGTGCCCAAGATTGTCATGCATCATGCTAAGAACTAGAGACAATGCTAATTATTAGGGATTCAAATAAGAAAGTGATATAGTTCCTGTCCTCAAGGGTTTTACAGCATAATGAAGGGAAATATATATAAATAGATGATTGTAAGCATAAGTACTGGGTGACTATAGGCATCATTTGATGATAACATCTATGGCATACGTTAGATGGCCTAAAAGGGACAATGCACCCATGCTGGGGTCATCAGAGAAGGCTGAAAGAATGTGTACCTAATCTGAGCCTTAGAGGAGAAATAATATTTAGCAGGGCAAGGGATGGAAGGGCAGGAAGAGTAAGGGTAACAGAGGGGAGAGAGCGCATAGTGAATGTGCAGGGGAAACCGTGCTCAGAATGGCTGAATCACTGCATTGGATTATAGAATGGGGGGGGGGGTGAACGGCAATGGAGGGAACTTGGGAAGTAGGCAGGGGTCAGGTCATGGGGAGGGTCTCATACACAATATAATAGGCAGCTAGACTTCCTCATATGGGTAATGGAGAGCCACGTTTTGGGGAAATAAAGTACTTGGGTTACATTTTGAAGAAGAATGTGGGATAGGGTTCAGGGTAGGCAAGTGGAGATGAGGATAGTAAGTTAAGAGATCACTGTGACCAGAAGTGCTGAGAGGGTAATTTAACATAGTACAAGCAAAGAAAGGAGGAGAGAAAACTCTTGAACAGTATCTCTCAACCTCAGCAGTACTGACATTGTGAGCCAGACATTTCTTTGTTGTGGGGGGCTGTCCTGTGCACTATAGTTTGTTTAGTAGCATCCTCAGCCTTTGTCCACTGGATGCCAAGAACAGCCCCTCCCCGCCCTCCTGTTGTGATAACCAGTAATGTCTTCAGACATTGCCAAATGTCTCCTGCAGGGCAAAATTGCCCCCAGTTGAGTCCCACTGGTTTAGACATGCTAGTATTAAAACAGAATCAATTGAACTTGGATGTGTGGGGAAGGTAGGAAAGGAAGTCATCAAGGTTAACAAAGAAAGAGAACAGGTTTGATTTTGGACACGTTAAATTTGAGATACTAGTGGGACATCCTAATGAAGAGGTCCAAGAGGTAGCTGGATGGATGGGTTTGTCCAAGAGGTAGTTCTCAGTTGGAAATTATTTGTATATAGATGGAAAGCAATATCATGGGAGTGGATGAGATCACTCAAGGAGACGCGTGGAGTGAGAAGAGGACCAGACAGAAACTCTATGGACAGCCAAGTATTAAGGGTGCTAGAGAATTGTTTAAATCATGATTAAATCCTTGGTGATGAAAGGGAAGATAAAAAAGAAGCATGTATCACTATGTCCTTTTTAATCAGTAATGAAGACCTTGGTATCCTCTATGACCCAAATGAAAGCACAAATTTCTTAAAAAATGGTGGGCGTGGGGAATCTGGAAAATTTGCACGAGATGGTTAGTTTCCACATTAGAAATAATCTTAAATTAAATGCAGTATTTGTTGAATTTATTTTCTCTCTGTTCTTTCACTGCAAAACCAAACAGAACAAAACCGTAAGGAGCCTCATAGTTCTATTACGGTGAATGAGTATATCTAGAAATGCCAAGTCTGAATTGAAAAATCCATCATACATTTATTAGCAATGTTGTTTCACTACTTTTTCATCAACGTTCAAAAACAGTACTACAATCGAAGGCTCAAGGGAAATACTGTAGATTTATATACAGACATATTCTTTAGACTTTGATAAGGTTCTGCAGTGCTAATTCTTGAAAAAAATAAAATCATGAAGCAATGGACAAAAAGAGCTTACCGGATAGAAAGCAAATCCAATAACAGGAAATGGTATCATTTTTGGCAGGAGAGTCAGATGAAGTCAGAAGATAATTTCCTACAAGTGACATGATTTTCATAGCCACAAAGTTAATTGCCTACATGCCAATTATGGTGAGAGGCCTTAGACTAGGGCAATAGCTATCTATCACGAAGGAACCCAATACCGAAAAGGCAGCCAGATGCTTTGGGTAAATAAGTAATCACCTGAATGTAGTAAGTTTGATATCTTTGTGAGAAACACTAACTCTTCAGGCCAACAGTGTACCACTAGAGGTCCACTCTCAAATAATGTGTCTTCCAAGGTACCTTATAACCAAACTGGCACACGTAGTCTAAACACAACTTCCACACACTGCTTCTGTCTGTGTTAAAAGGGAGAAAAACTGAATAGAGTTCTTGAAATAATTGCCCCATCTTACTTATCTGTCAGAGAGGATGTTGACCGTGCTCTCTGCAAGGCAGGACCCTGTGCGTGCCCCATTTCTGCAGGGACGCTGGACTGCCCGCCTGATTCCAGCCTGGCAACCTTTTCTCCCCCTCCCTTTGCCAACATTAGAAGAGAAGTTAACAAATGGATCTAATTACCACAGTGGTTTGAGGCTTCTCAACTTTTTTTTTTTCCCTTCCAGCTGTAAAGATGTCCTCAGACTGAGCTTCACATTCAGAACTGCTGTCAAACTCTCACTTTAATGGGCACTTAAATTTAATGTCAAGCTGATGCCTGTGGAAGACCTTGATTAAATTTGCAAACAGTAGACTCTAACCGAACCAGAACTTTAGAGTTGTCTCATTTCGCCTTTCAAGCTGAAATCCCAGAAGTTTTCTTTTCTTCTCTGTAAAGAATTACAGAAGTTTGCTTGCAAAGATCCTTAGTATCAGTAAGACAGCAAAGTGTAACAAGCAAAACACCCTGTATGCTTTTAGAGAGACAAGAAATCCCTCAGCTTATTAAAATTCTATGTGAATTAAAGATCCTTCCCATTGCTTTATTCCATTCCCAGCTCATTCAAAATCTATAACTATTCACTTTAATGACTCTATAATATTATAAGCAGTCCTAAAAAGTTTACTTAAAACCTTCCTAGTGTTCTTTTATGCACACAGCAATTAAGAGTTTTGTACTGTATGGGCAGAGTGAAAAACATTATGGAGAAACATAAAAGAAGTATGACAGAATCTCTGCTAACAATGTCATTGCTTCAACCAGCTACAACTATCCAACCTAGGTTCTTTCTTCTGCTGTTTCTTTTTTTGTCTTTGATAATCACACAGCCTCTCTTCCTCGAAGAGGTAATAAAAGACTAAAAGTTAAAAGATCTGGAAGATTCATATTCTTTTTCACTGGCTACTGTTTTGAAAAGAGGCTGTTGGCTTTTGATTTTGCTTTTGGGTTCTTCCTACATCATCCAATTCAAACAGGTCTGCTCTCAAAGAAAACAAATCAAAATTGTCAAGATCTGTGAAGCATGAAAAATAAATTGCTTTTTCTAACTCCAAAAAGCACCAAAAAAGCATTAATTTTTATCTTCTTTTATACACCTCTATTCCCTATCCTCTAATCTATACACTTCACAAAATGTTTCTATATTCTTCTGTATAACACATGACAGGAGATCAAACCTTATTATGAAGAAATTGAACCTGTAATAGAACTCACATTTAAACTAGTGTTATTTTGGAGTTTGGCTAGACACTTATAAAACATTCAAGTAGGATGACACAAATTCTTGGGGCTGCCAGTATAAAATAAATAGTCCACTAAGGCACATCTGCCATGCTGTTAATGGCTCTGTCCTTTTAGCTGGTGGGAGCACAGGCTCCATAAAAGGAGAGCATGAGGCAGTAGAAAAAGACAGCCTTGCAAAATGTTGCCAGATATGAAACATCATGTCATAAGATTTCTCATTGAACTACAGCAGAGAGTGCGTCTAATACGTTCCTTCTTTTAATACAACAGAGACTTGCATTTCTGTGCTTGGCTAACTTAATTCTGTGGTTAAAACAGCTCCGTGTAGCACTTGTTCTTAATTAAAAAAAAAAAAAAAAGACTTGTGGTTTTGCAGTTCATGGATAAAGTGGTAGGCAATCACCAGATGCCTGTTGAGAACTACAAATGATGAAGGGAGCAGCAGATGGTTTCAGAAGGGAGAGATTTATAGGGGTAATTTGTAGTGGAATAATACTATTTTCCAAACTAGGTGATGATAATTCACCAAGACAAGTAAAAGTTCAGATAGTATTTCATTTAATTGTACGTTACTAAATATTCCATGAAATCTTTGACTCAGAAGCGTAAAATAAAAACCCGATACAGTTGACATTTTTAGGTTCTGATGATCTGATCATGTTTAAATCTTTCATATTGATGTAGTTCATCACAGGATTAAAAATGTGGCTTTTCTAATAGTTCAGTTTTCTGAAAACATCCTCTTTTTAATTTAGTTACATGTCTGATTCAAAAGGATAAAGGAAAAGGACCCCTCTACCCCTCTGTACCAGGAAAAGAGGACAGAAATAGACCAATATTTTTCACATATTCCAAGGTAACAAGTGAGGAAGAGTTACGTTTCAAAATGGGGTTCCTAAGAGCCGCCCAAACTCTGGGTGAGTGAGTAGAGAGCCTGGGAGGAAGTCAGATAGGGGCATCCACAGTGACACTGCTCTGCAAGGCATGAAGTGCCAGGGTGATCCACCCCAACCTTCCCTCCTTGCCAAAAGCAGGCAAACCGAGCAGGGCATTCATCTTGTATGTACAGTCCTCCGCAGCATTTACTAAATTCTGCTGCTGGCACTGAAAGGAGGGGGGCGGGGTACTATGAATATCAGCGTACTCATTCCCGAAGCTAATGAGGTTACCAAACCTATTTGGTAATTCACAGCAACCACAGAAGTAATCAGACATGGAAGCGGAGGGTATAATAAATAAACATGCTAGACGTAGGAACTTCTTGCTTCAGAAATTGTCTAGTCTTCATGAACCTGCCCCCAGAGTGAATGAAAACATGACAGCAGATAAGAAGTGTCATTATTTTACATTAAAAAAACTCCTCTTCTGTAATAAATATAACTGCCTATACAAATTCTGTTTTTTTAATTCCTAAGTCACAATTCATTTCAGTAGAGTTTGTTGCTACCCAAAGGGGCCAAAGTTTTCCTTGCTGATGTAGAATTACCACAAATAAGTCAGCTAAAAAAACAATAATCAAAAAAAAAAAAAAAAGGAAACAATTTAAAATTTTCAGTGGTGATTAGCAGTGTGTTGGATGTTCCAAAGTGCCACTTTAAGGATGTGAGGGCGATCTGGCTGCGACATCTGTCACCCCATTGATCGCCAGGGTTGATTCGGCTGATCTGGCTGGCTAGGCGGGTGTCCCCTTCCTCCCTCACCGCTCCATGTGCGTCCCTCCCAGAGCTGCGTGCTCGGTCGCTCCATCGCTGGAAGAGGACGACCTTCCCTGATAGAGGGATAGAAGAGGACCCTTTTTCGGCCGAGGGTATACGAGTAGCTGCGCTCCCCTGCTAGAACCTCCAAACAATCTCCCAAAGTGCTACTTTAAAAACTGAGGCCATGTCCAATCTTAAGACACAATAAGATTCTCCCAGTTACACACAGACACAGTCAGGTACATTTTGATATTTATTAACAAAAATGGGCAAACGAATGGGTCAAAATGACAAAGTGATAAGGGTTAAAATAAAAGTGGTTTTAGCTGTATTTCTGGACTTTAATCAGTTCAGAATGCTGTTTTTATCTCCTAAAATAGAACTTAAATCATACCATTCAAGTGACAGAATTTAACAGAAACTCTTCGTCCTCCCTTTTGTCAAAGCAAAACATAGTGGGGTTCTGTGTTTTTACCCGCAAGCATGGTTTCCTAATGCGTGTGTATATATGTGAATGGACTGGGGAGGGGTAAAGGGAGAAGTTAAAGTTAAAAAAGAAAAAGGCAGAATCATAAAAGTAGTAATGAAGGCTAGAGAGGAAAGGGGTTGCTAAACTGCTCGAGAATCATTCGCTAAAGTAATCTTCTATTCCTTCCATTTCCGTTTCCAGAGAGGAATTTAAAGAGGCCAGAGCAGATGATGCATCCTTGGTTTTCTGGACATTTGGTTTGTGTTGAGGGGTTTCTGGTTGGACAGCTTCCTTCTTGATGTCTTTACCTCCGTTTAGAATACGTTGACTCTCATAAAAGAACTGATTAGGATGATTCAAAGAAAAGCCACAATCATCCACCTGTACAAGGAAGCAAATTTACACACATTAATACACAGCAAAGCTATAAATACAGGAGTTTCAAAATCTGTCCCAGCCTTCATTCAAAACTTAATACCGAAAACATCGATCCTAACTGTTCTAGTCCATAATACTCAATCTACTACTTGCACCGTTTCATTCAGAAGGAGTTTCAACTAATACCTGGACATTAATGACTCCTGCCGTTTATATTTTCAGCCCAAACCTCTGCACTTGTTTCTAGTTCCTGTCCAGCTTGAGTTCCACATGCAGTGCCTACTCAAACATCTAGGACGGCTCCAAGGCCGCTCACACTCAATATGAAACTAATCCTTTCTCCTCGCCCCTGCCCTTTGCTCTCAGGCGCTGGTATCACCATCCATTTTGGGGGCACACTGGACACCTGTCTCTCACCTCCCCAGCACCCTACCTCCCATCCACACCATGCCCTCAACTCTGGCAATATCCAAACCATTACCAATTCTGGTCGACGATTACCTCAAAAGAAAAAATTGGAAGAAAGTAATAAACGTATGTTTGGGAAACAAGCCTGGGTGTGTGCATATGTGTGCCACATTGTGTATCCGTGATGCACAGGTTAGGGACCTGTGTGATTCATTGTTGTATCCCCAGTTCCAAGCAAAAGGTCTAGCACATTGTAGGCCAATAATTATTTGTTTAAAGAAAAGTGATCTTAAAATCACTTTTGAACATTCTGATACTGGTCCCTGAGACCATTCATATTTTAGAGCTTATTTATAGTCTGGCATATGTAATCTCATTTAGTATACTATAAACTCTGAAAAAGCAACCTAATTCAATGTAATTTCTTCATTGTAATCTTGAGCTTTCCCTGGTCTTTTTATAGAATTTTTTTTCTTTTAATTTTTTCTGTGACTTAATACTAACATGCCTACGTTCATAGTATTATGCTATTTCTTTTCTCAAACACTACCACAAAACTTTTAAGTATCATTTCAAATTATGCATTACACTAATTTCCCCTTATCTGAGGTTTTTGCTTTCGGCGGTTTCAAATCCCTGCCTTCCTGCCTCCTGCATGTGGCACTGACAAATCATTTTTCTTGTTAGTTACTTTGTTGTGGTTTTTTGGGTGGTATTTTCACTTTATATTTTTTTGGAAACTAAGAAGCCATTACACTTCTTCTGTCCATCTACCTTATATTTACCAATCTTTTTACATCTCACTTTTTGTATGAAGTGACTTGCACACAGTAGGTATCTAATAAATGTTTGGTGAATTGGGCCCCGAAATAGCCAGTGTACACCAGTCACACATTTCACATGTTAATTGAAGACTTACTAAGTACAAGCCCATGTTATAAGCTAATTTATTTGCAGAATATAAGAATGCATTTGACTAAGACTAACTCAAGAAATTTCCAGCCCAGTAAGTCATATATTTAAAAACCTCTGCCAAGAATGGAGAAGTGATAAGGGTCACAGATAAAGGCCCATCAGACTCCACAGTAGAGAGAAATTCCAGCTGCAGAGATCAAGGAAGCTTTGTAAGGGAAGTGCTATTCAAGTTGAGTCTGGAAAGATGGAGACAGTGAAAAGCTGGGACAATGAGGGAAACGGTAATGCGAACAGTGGGACCACAGGAGCAAGGCAAAGAGGAAATGTCCTGGGAAAGCAAGTAGTTCACATGGCCTGGTGCAAAAAGCACAGAAAAGGGAATAGGAAATGAGGTTGGAAAGACAAGCAGGGACCAGACCTCTGAGAGCCTTGAAAACCAGGGTAAGTAGTGTAGACTCAATTCGCTAGGCAACAGGGAGTCAGTAAAAATCCTTAAGAAGGGAGGTGGTGTGATTAGAGCTATGCATACTCTTCTGGTAGATTAAAATGAATTGGCAGGGGGAAAAGGAGTTGTTGTTATGGTCCAGAATGAACCCTCCTGATGGGTTCATCAATAAACAGAAACAGGGTCTTTTCTGGTAATATTTCAGCACCCCAAGATTCTCTGATTCTCTTTAATAAGTTAATATATGTTGGGCCAATAATTTTATAGTAACTTTAGTGTGTAACAGATAGTGATCTAAGTCTCTTAAAATCAGTCTGTACACTAAAAAACGTTTCTCTTTGCTTTACTTTTTTTTTTTAAACTTGGTTGCTTAATTTCAAAATGTTTCCTGAATGTTTAGGATACATCTATAATTTTTGTTAACAATGGAGTCATTTGTGAACTTTTATATTATATTTGATTTTCACCCAATTCATTAAAAACTGGGAGATCTGATATAAACTTTGCATTTTGCAAAGTGTTCCACAAAAAGTAAGTTTATTCCCTAAGACATTTCAATCAGAAGGCTTTACATTTTATAAATAGAAAAAATTAGAGGTTAGGAGATCCTTGGGATCTGTTAAATTGAACCTCCTCCATGCAGATTAGGAAACTGAGGCCTAAAGAGAATACATGGTTTACTCAAAGTCCTAGAACTAGTAACTGGTTTTGTCTGAATTAAAAGTCAGGCCTTTTGACTAGATCATTTAGTTGCTCTGAAAGCTGTTATAACAGGTTTTATGCTAAGTCAAATAAATTGACAATGATCTCTTCATTATAATTATTTCTAGAGCTAAACTAGGCTTTAAAGATTATAAAAAATATAGTATTTCATGCAAAAAGAATCTAATACCTTGTGCTATAATAACACATTGGGGATTTTCTACATCTTGCTTCAAGTTGTTAAAGTTTTCAATACCTCTATCACAGAAGACAACTCTGAATTATTAGACTTCAGTGTGGACAAAATGAAATATGATAATCTTTTTAAGTCTCAAGTTTCTTCCGTGAAATGAAGATAATAGTGCTATATGATAGGGTTGCTATGGGAAAACTAAAGAAATATGAATGTTAAAAGAAAGAGCTGTTGGTTCTGCGAAATCTAAATTAAATGTAGAAAGGCTCAAGAAAGGCAAGTCACTTTAAAAAAAAGTTGAATTCCCAGAAGAACAGGGCATAAGATCATATTGCTTTGTATATATTATTAAGTTCCTTTTCCACTTTAAAGAAGCCCACACTGGAAACTATTGATGGCATATTATGGCTATGGTTTATGAAAGACAGATGAAATAGAATTCCAATCACTAAGCTATACTTAAACAAAAGACCTTGCCCTTACATCAAAAGATTAGCAAATGAATGACATTTAAATGTCTTAACGTTAAAATGTAATATTTAAGGAACATATGCATTTTTTATGAATCCTTATTTTAATTAATATTTTTTATTAACCAACTAAAACAGTGCCTAGGGCCTTGACATGAGGGTTTGTACCTTGGCTCTATATGATGTTATGTTTCTCAACTTTCTCTCTTCGGCCTGCAATTGCTTTTCCTAACTATTTTGTTAAGCTCATTGTGATCTATTAAGTTGCTTGATGGCAAGATGAAATTATGAACAGTTTCCTTTTTACTGAATTGTGTTTTCTTTTAGGATGGGTTCTTTGTCTTTTGATTCTTTCTTTCACTGTTATTTCTAAGAAAGTATATATAGTTGCCATTAAGTTTCTTTTTATCTCTCTCAAGGGAAAAAGAAAAAACTTAGGGGTTTTTGGGGGAAAGAGAAGAGCATAAACTAAACAGAATGAAAATAGACCTTTAAAACCAAACTGGGAAAAAGAATAGAGAAAGAGAAGTATCTACATCTAAATCCCCCATTTTGCTTATTTCTGCTCAAGAGCCAGCAGCTATTTACTTCTCATTTGGAAATATTAAGTGAGTATTTTCCTGATTTTTGTCTACTATGAATCTTCTGGTTCTTTCCTTGCTCCCTTTCTTGTTTGGTTGCTATTGGTGACATTTTTCTTTGTGGTTGATGATTTTTAAGGCAAATTCTGTGATGCATTTTCATTCTGCCGTATTAAGCTTGGAAGAGCCAAAGTACTGTAAAGGGTCTGAAACAAGATTAGTCTAGCTGGAGTCCAGAGGCAGAGGGGCTGGACTGGAGGCCTTAATAGGCTGTGTGATAAATTTTAGATTTCATCTTGAGAGAAGTAGAGGCCATTTAATAAGGCTTTTTTAAAGCAGGTTCCTGAAATGATCAGATTCCTCTATTTTAAAGGTCACCCCAGCAGCTGTGTGGAGGAGAAAGAATTGGAACGGGGCATGTGTAGAAGCTGGGAAATGAGTTAGGAAGCTACCGCAGTGATCCAAGTGAGATGATGGTGGCTGCTGGCCCAGCATTCTAACTGATATCCATAATGATGACCCTGAGTTGTTGTTATAAAAAGCCTTAATTGTTTTTCATATATCCTGTTTAAGATGGCAGGAAAATGTTTGATAGGTTTTAACAAGATTTCTGTAGAGATTTATATGGTGGGGAAAAATTATGCTCAGCTATTTAGAAAATAAGTGTCCACAATTACTCTGTGTCCAAACAAGTTTATTTCTGAAAACATTATTTGCAATTAAAAGTCAGAGATTAATCTACACAAGGCCTAGTATTTTCATTTATATATGGAGCACAGAGAAAGTAAAGAATGTACTACAGTATAAAATTATTTTAAACACTGATCCCTAAAAATACTGAGGAAAACCGGTTTTAAGCAGGCCAGCTTTTGACATATACTAAATGAATATCTCTCAGACATTTGCTTGGAATCAGCACATTTTGCACACAATGACCTTCACACAAACATGGATCTCATATTTCTGCCACTGCAAATGTAGATTTTGAAGGAATGAAAGCAATATTGTTTTACCTATGGGATATTTGGGTTTTAATCAAGAGGTTTTGCAATGACAGCTTATAATGAGGCAGCTGGTATTACCAAAACAGCCATATGGAACTATCACAGTGCTGCTGCAAATGGTATCAATTAACTGGTTCATTTTCAAAACTTTCATTTAAGCGAGTTTGATCACAGAGGCCTCAGGAAAATAAACATAGGGTTTTATTTGGTGGGGGGGGGGGGGGCACAGGAAGGCAGAAACCTGACAAAAATAGATTCTATTTTTACATTAGAAAAGGTAATAAATGAAGGAAGATACATTTAAAGAACCTATAATGAGACAGCTAGTGAATACAAACAGCCTTTTACTTCATTGATTTATATGTGGTTTAAATTAGATTACTTCTACACGTGGCAGGATTGAGATACATGTTTTTTCAATATCTTCATTCATCTAAGGCAAGTCTTAAAAATTAGCAATAGTGTTATAGCAATACTCTTATGGGAATAATCAATAGAAAGCTATTACAAAAGCAGATTTGAGAAGTAAAAAAAAACACTGCTTTTTCAGTGATTATGTCACAAACTCAATGTTTAACTCTAATTTTTCTATCTTATTTAAAATAGGAAAGAGGTTGGATAATAGACTTCAATTTGTGAAAGTTCTGGGGCCTCTTAGTTACAAGTGTCTGCAAATGATTAAGAACATATATGAAATTAAAACTCTGAAGCTGAGCCAGCGAATTAAGGAATGTGGTCTTGGAGGAGTGAGTCATACAAAACTCGTGCTGGCTTATCTGGTGTGATTGCAATTGTAATAAAACTAGTGAGATTTTGCTGTTGCTTACTATTTTCTTGATGTTTGGTCCTTTAAATTTTATAAACATAAATATGTTTTAAAATATGAATAATATTTTCAAGTTAGGTGTAGAAGAAGAGGACTGGACCCACAGCGGACCGGGGCTCTGGCTCCAGGTTGTCCATTAACCAGCTGTGGTGTGTAGGGCAAGTCACTTAGAATCGGCAGGCCTCCTTTGTTTTACAACATGAACGATAAAGGTTGGATCAGATGACCTCTAAAGTCCCTCCATGTTTATTATTCTATGAATCTACACAGGAAAATGCTAATCACCTCCCCAGTCATCAGTGCAAATCCAATACCAAATACCATGAAACAGCACAAGCTTTCAGATGAGTTAGACAGCCTGGGTTCAAACCCAAGTTCCATCCCCTCTTAGCAATACGACCTCACACTGGTTGCTCAGCCTACGTTCTATTCATAAATGGGGATATATATAGTACCTTGTTGTAGTGTGAATTAAAAGAGCTAATAGGTTCAAAGAATTTAGTGCTGTGCCTAGCACACATTAAGAGTTCTATAGATACTGGCAGGTATTACTATTATTATTTTAATTATTATTGGTATGTTATAGAATATGCTTTTCCTATGAAATATTTTATCAAGAAATTCTGCAATGATATAACCAGTATAGACAAATTATTTTGTGATAACTAAACAGAAACATAAAAATAATTGTAAAACTTAGCATAGTAACTGATGATGAATTCAATAAATGCAACATCTTTTTGGGAGGGTCTTGGATCCCTGATAAATACCACAGACTCCACAAAAATGCACATATGCATTCAGAGACAAAATGTTTCAGCAAGAGGAGCACGGACCTCCCAAGTCCATTCTTGGATGTCTGTCCCAGGTTAGGCATCCACGCTCAGGATCAGTGGTTGCAAAGTGGGGCCGAGTGGGCTGAATCTGACCTGCAGATGTGTTCTGTTGGCCTGCAGAAGGCCTTAAAATGTGTCAGTGGGAATGCCTGTAATGGCATAACCTCGTCAGTGTACCACAGTTCTACCTTACTCTCTGGTATTAATCTCAGCCAGCTTCACTTTTTTGGGTTACTTGCCTGATCTCTGTAGGCCTGAGTTTGTGACCCCTGCTTTACACATTTCAGAACCTACTTTGAGACAGACTGGGTCATTCAGCACTCACTCCAATAACCTAGCAGGCCTTTTTGTATTAAGGAGGCTGGTAAGATAAGAACCAAATACATTTCCCTGACTCCCTTACAGTTTGGGGTCCACATGTAATTTAGGTTCTGCCATGCAGATAAATATGAGACTTGGAAGTTAGATTACAACAACATGAGGTTGAAGGATCAAGATTTTCTGAATGGAAGGTGGCAAAAACCTTTGGTTCTTCCGGGAAGCTGTGGCAAAGGTTCTAGATTTAGTCCAGGGATTGGCACATTAAAGCCTGTGGGTCAAATCTGGACCCTATCTATTTTTATAAACAACCCTCTACTGGGTTAGAGTCACACCTATTCATTTACATATTTTCTGTGGCTGCTTTTTCACTACAATGGCAAGGTTGGACCACAAAGCCTAAATTTTTTACAAATTGGTTCTTTACAGAAAAAGTTTACGGACCCTTGGTCTCATCCCTAGATACGGAGTGGTAGGTGGCAGCTGCAGTAAAGTAAGGTTTTCTCATGATGTAGCTTCTTCTAGTTCCAATATTCCTGGTTCTGCAGCATCCAAGCTTAGTTCTCTGGCCCTTCTATAAATTTTTTAAGTTACTTAATACCATGTAATAAATCTCGTTCTGCTGAAAATAGCTACCTACAGTGGTTTCCATTGCTGCAACTAAAAACCCTGAATGAGATAGAGAGTAACAAAAGACAAAGAATAGGTTATAAAGTAAAAAAATTTACTTACATTATGTGTCATCTCAAAGTATTTCTGACAGGCTATGTGGTAATGTGTACCCTTTACTAAATCCAGAATCTAAAATAAAGGAGGAAAAAGAGAAAAATTAGAAATTAAGTTTCTTCTAAGCCACTGTAGCTTGGCATTTTTGTAATCTTCATTCCAGACAGGAAATGCAATAAATCATGTAGCATGTTGTACTTCTGCAGCCCGGACACTGTGATAATTCTGACATTATACAGTAGTGGTTTAGGTCAGCATTAAACGACAGAGGACAAGAGATAGTAAGTGATCTTTCTGACCTACCAACTGTGCATTTTAATAACTTTACCTCGACAACAAGATGAAAATAGATCCTGGCATTATGACTTTGACAGTTATTGTCAGAACATCATATTGCAACATCTCTTCCAAAATTGTAGATATAAATCTAGCAATCTAATGGTTGGTGCATGAAGCAATCAAGCTTACTATTTAGATTTTTATTTTCCACATTACTAGTTTATACAGATACAGCATAAAATACTGCTGTGTGCCCATCAGGAAAATTTAATGGAAACCCTTTGGATGAGTATCTGTGAAGAGGGAATGCTTTTACCATCAATCAGATTTGTCCTTTTTGAAATGAAGTTATTTCTGGTAAAGCTCAGCAGAATACAAGAGTGAATAGTCTATTCTGAACACCTATTAGGAGCATCATCCTATCTTTTGTAAATACGATTTGCTTTCCAATTCTACTTCATGTAATCTCTTTAGAGTGGTGCGAACTCCCACCCTTATCAGCAGAGTGCAATGCCAGTTGAAATCTGTGAAGTTTCATCACCGCCCCACATCCCCAAATAAAGAAAATATATATTTGGCCTATTTATCAAACACAGTAAAATGCTGGAATTAAGAGAGAACCTCAAATAAAGGGAAACATAATTCTGGAGAAATGTTAATTTCTATCCCTTTTCAAAAGGCTGAACTTCCTGTCACAAAAAGAAATGAACACGAAGTCTCAAATTCCTGCCATCCTCATTATTCAATATAGCTTTACATCTTTTGACAGATACACAAAGAGATTACAGTTGCAGAATGGGCACCACACCATACTGACAAGAATGTGCTTAAAAGATTGTTTTTCTGATTGTCTTATAGATTACTTTTCTGATTTGATGTCACCTGTTATTAAATCTTATGGAAGACCTGTGTAAATGCCAACCAATCACAGAATTCATTTGACCTGTCTACTTTTCTTGAATTATTAGAGCAAAAATTAAAAATACATCAATTTGAAATGAATGACAAATTTTAAAATGAAGAAAGTATCAAGTTTTCCAAGTAATGCTAACACCGTAGCTCCTATTCTCTCATGCTTTTACACAGATTTTTAAATTGTATGGAAATAAACATGCAAATAATTATTGACAAACATCAATAATAACAATATATTAATATCTGTGAATTAGAATTTTGGAGAAGTAAAGACTTCAAACATAAATTTAAGCTTTAAATCATGTCATAAATTACCTGAAGAGAAAATTAATTCATAGAAATAAAAAAGTTCAACTATGTAGTAAGTTCCTTTTACGTAAAAACAAAACAATGAATCTAACATTCTATGTATATAAATTTCTTGTTCTATGTATGTAAAACAGAAGTAATACCTTTGAATATCTTCCTTGCAAAGGAAATATGTAACATTATGTACATACAAACTAATATATATGTTTGGGAAACATGCTATGAAGAAACATTAATAAAAATAGTTGCCTGATAGTCAAATATGTAAAAACGTTATTAAGGACAACTGACACACAAGCCACAGAGTGTGAGAAAAGGAGATTTACTGGAAATTTTAGGTTCTATAAAAAAAATTAAATTTAGATTAATCGCACAACAATCTCCACCTCCCCCCCCACTCCACTCCCAGGGAGGGCTCTTCCTTAACAAAAATAATTGACTGTTTCCTTTATCATTTTAGGAAGAATTTTTATTGGAAATTTGCCTACCATCTACAAATACATCACCCAACCATCTATCCTTAACTTCACCAGTCATGTCGCAGCATATTTGAGGTGAATGAAAGTTTCTGTACATATGTAAAGGTGTGATGAGAAGAAAAGACAGTAGAGGGTTTTTTCCCCCTTTGGCCACAAACGCTGTTCAAAGACAGACACAAATTTAGGCCTATGGGGATGAGGTAGAGAGGAAGAGAAGAGAGAATACCAAGTAACAGAAATACAGAGGACCGAAAAATGAGCTAATAAGAAATCCAAGAAAAAGACTGCTTTGAGGTGAGCAGGTATTAATGGTAGATGTTGTCTTCATTTCAGAGATGAAGAAATATATCTTCTTAAGGTGTCTGTCTCATAGGGGCCATTTACCACAGAAAGACTTAATCCAACTAATAAAAATAAATATTTTAATTTAAGATCGTGATCTGTATTACAGAGATATAGGAAAAGCAAAAAAAAAAAAAAAAAAAAAGAGAAGTTCTTGTGGCCCAATGACTGAAGTTTGGTTTTCTCTCTGAGTACAGTGGGGAGCGACAGCACTGTGCTAAGCACAGGAGTAAAGGGAACTGACTTACGTTTTCAACAGGATCATTCTGCCTGCTGCACTGGGAACAGATCGGAAAGGGCAGGTGTAGAAACAGGGAGCTCATTACAAGAATCCAGGGAATAAATGATCAGTCCTGGGACCAGGGTGGTAACAGCAGTGGTGGTGAAAAGTGGTCAGATTTGGAGACAGAATCATTTCCCACTTAACTGTCATAAACTGTTTCTGAAAAATCACATGTTCAGCATGAAAATGCTCAATCGGAATCTGTTCCCCAGTGGTTTTTTTTTTAATTCTTTATTGATACATAATTATACATATTCATGGAGTAAATGTTATATTTTAATACAAGCATATAACATGTAATGATCAAATTAGGGTAATTGGGACATGATTGACCTGAAACATTTATCATTGCTTTATGTTGGGAACATTTGAAAACTTCTAGCTATTCTGAAATATAATAAATTATTGTAACTATAGTTGCCCTATTGAACTATTGAACACTAGAACTTTTTCCTTCTATTTAACAGTATTACCCATCCACCAAAACCCAGTGTCTTAAATTAATGCATTACGTGCAACCCTACCTCCTCCTCCTGCTCAGCCTGACTGATTTCCTAAATAAAACTAACTCGTTGTAAAACTCAGGAAAATGCCAATATATAAGAAACAAACTATCACATAAAATAAATGTGAAATACCAAAAATAGCACTCACTAGCCACTAAACAACATGATTAGCCAACATTTGCTTTCTGTGCAGTAACATTAGTACGACACCTCAAGTCTCTTTTAGTGTTAGCAACATCGTAGATCCACACCCGATTTGCTGACTGCAAAATTTTCACAAGTGATTCTGATGTTCTAGCATTTGTATATGGAATGCAACTTGAGACTTTTTCTGTACCTCATTTTGTTAAATTTTTCTGAAATGAACATCACCGGTAAGCATTATATTAACTATTCTGCAGGTGTCTCTATTTTGAGGATGGTGCTAATACATCTTGCTGATGGGCTGGATGACTTCAAGGCAGGAAATACAAAGCTGAAAATCAGGGAACAGGAAGGAAGAGTTAAGGTATGAGCAAGACACTAAAATTCAGTTTGTGATATAGAAGCAAAATTAGAAACCTGGCAAACAAACGCCAAAATCCAAGGACAGATGCCTGAGGTGGACTCTGTGGAACAGAATTGGGGTCAAAATCAAAACGCTCCACAAGGGAAAGAAGTCAGAATGAAGGTGTAGTCAGGGCAACTATTTGACATGTTTCCCTCAGCACAGCATCTGAAGACCCAGACGTTTCTCCTTCAAACTGACCTTGGCCCTTGTTACAGAGATAGCTCTTCAAGGCTGGCAGCGAGGGACTGGCCCTGAGCAAGGGTCAGAAACAGAGTGGGGCAGGGGAACACAGATTGCACAGAGGTGGAAACCCACCGAGAGGAAGAAATATAAGGGGACAAAAAGGAAGCAAACAGGAAGAAAGAAAGAAACAGGTAGAAGAAAAAAGTGAAAAGCCAGATAAATGGGATAAGTGACATGGAGTTCGTATCTTGCAATTTATGTGGTTTGTAAACATCAAAGTGTAACCCACAGCTCATAAAAAGATGTTTAACTGAGTCTCCAGTTTTCATGTTCCATTCTAGAAGAACGAGAGCACATCATGATTTCCTCCTACATACAGCATTAACACCAAAGGTCAGAGGAAATCAAATCAAGGGCCAACTCTGATGCCTGAGCTAGAAGTTTCCTAATTTTTCTTTAGAAAAACATATCAAATTGAAGAATCATATCAAACAAAGGCATTTGAAAACTGTAAAATTTTTACTTAAAGAAAAAATTTCTATGAAGATCTAAAAATATTGCTCAAATGGCAGTACAACTTTTAGTTTTTAATGCCAATATTTCCAGACTAAAGTACAAAATGTCAAGTGTAACAATCCATTTATTATTCTAACCCAGTTCATCAGTAATCAAAAGGCTGAGAAAAAATTAGTAGTGATATCAAACTACTATACTTTGGTAATTCATATTCTTTGGCTTTTTCTCTTTTTATTTTTAACTGTTCTTTACCAGTTGACTAAAAATAAAACAATGCAGTTTATCATCTTCACAAAACAAATTTATCATATTAATATTTGCTAAGTTTGGCAAAAGCATTTTGCCAAAATCTATTTCACCCTCAAGGTGAATTGCTGTTTTGTTTTTGTTTTTTTCTGTGAGAGTATTCTAATGAAGTGGCTAACCATGATTCTTTGCAGTTGAGGAACAAAGAGCAAATAAGGAGATATTTTTCTAATCTGATCAGTGATAGAGCATATTCACTTGATGAACATATACAAAAACACTGGTTGGAAATGCTACATACACATAGATATATTTTAAAATAGAACTATATATGCAAAAATAGAACTCTCTCTCTCTATATATATACATTTTATAACTTCGAACCACATTTCCTTCTCTTTTCCTAATAATTCTCTAATATTTCCTGCCAGCTGCAAATTCCTCTCTGCCTTTTGCTTCAGTGCCTGCCAACGAGGTTCGGATGATTACCTGGCAGCAGAATACAGCCACCTGCCCGTGCTTGGCTTTGGTGAGTAGAGTGCTGTACATAGAGGTATGCTGCCCTCGCCGATGAGACATGCAGCTGATTTGTCTCTAATTCAAGGTCATAATTGTGTCTTAATTTAAACGTGATAACAAGCTTGCTTCTTCCTAAAAAGCTCAACCTTTCAAAATTAGACCACTCCGTTTCTCCACTCCATTTCTAACCTTCCCTACTTCGAAGGTGAAAGAAAAATGCGGTGGCGATGCCAAGTCTGGCTCACTTTCGAACACACTCCTTGCTCCCGTTTCTCACAAACTCAGCACAGCTTAGCCTGCTGCTGCCTCACACCCCTGCTGTGACCTTCCTTCACGTACTGTCCGATCAGGGCCAAGTTTCCCTCTCCTGAAAATGCACTTTCATTCATTTGAAACATTCGATGTCAAGAATTTTTCTGACTCTTTATTGTCTATAAACAAAGTGATCAGACTGAGTCAATTCTCCCTCCAAATGTCTTTAAAACCTACCTTTTCCACTCCATCGTTCAGCCCCTCATCATTCTCTTTTTTATCGCAAACTTCTTGATTTATCCCTTCCTCACTTAAGACAGCTTCCATATTGCCACCAAAGTAACTTTTCTAAAAGCCAAAGCTAATTCTAGCACTGTCGGTTCCCAGCTGTGGATGGGGCACAAACTTTTCGTCATGGTCCATTTCCCTCTCTGGGCTCCTGTCTTGCCCCACCCACCCGGCCATGGCGGGGCGGGAAGGGGCCCTCGCACTCTAGTCCAGCTTCTTCTGCAGTGTGTTCCATGGAATTTTAGCTCCTAAAATCCTAGTGTGATCAGGGTATTTTCTTGCCTCACATGTTCTTTGACTTGGTTTAATCTAGAATTATTTAAGGATCTTTATGGCAGGACTGATCAGGGTGGTGTTTCTCAAACTGTAACAGTTTGTCCCCAGAACTCATTTTTCATAGATATCCCAGGACTAGGGTTCCTGGAAACACATCCTGACAACCTTATCTAAATCTGGCAAGTCTCATTCTACTTCCTTATCCTGGTGTTGTTTTCTTTCACTACTTGTTTGTCACCCCCACTGGAAGATCGGCTCCATGAAGGCAGGAGTCTCACCAGTTTTATTTATCACATATCCCTAGTGCCTTGAACAGTAACTGGAATACAGTCATCACCCAAATATCTGCTGGTGTTCAATGAATGTGGTTCCTTTTGTCTAATACGCCTCACTTCTCTCCATGAGGGAAATTCCTACTCAACTTTCAAACCCCAGTCAAATGTCACTTCCTAGGTGCAGAATTCCCTTCCACTCTCTCCTCAACAGAAGGTCTTTCCCCTCTGATTCTGCAACTCACAGTGTGAATATATTTTTACTAAAGTACTTATACTTTATTATAGTTAATTATTAAAGCACTTCTACTTTATTGTAATTAAATGGGCACCAAGAAAATGATTCTTGCAAAGCAATTTAAACTCCTACCCAAAATATTTATTTTCTCAGTGTACATTAATACCAACATTTTGGATTAAAGGATTTAAGCTTTTAGGGAACATCAACAACTAAGTGAACTTCGAATGGAGGAGGGAAAGAAAGAAAAGGAAGAGGAGGGGCGGCAAATGAGAATATATGTGTAAGGCCCACTTAGAGACATGGAGAAAGTACTGCCAACCCTCAGCTCCACAGTTCAGTTACTGGTACTGTGCTTTGAGTTTTCTGTTATTTTACCTACTATAAAAACCAGCCAGTTCAGAATCACTATGCCCTATGATCTTTATGAACATGATGAAAAGCATTTATATTGATTTAATAATTATTTTCAAAGATATTACTTTAAAAAGAGATGTATCATATCTCCTTGATATGCTATTGAAAACAGAAGCTAAATCGAAAACCTGTCACTTAAAGGTTTTTCCAAGGACTAGAGGATTACAAAAGAAAAATAATAATATAAATTCAGAGATAGAAACTAGCTAATAAGAAATATTTAGGTCATTAAATATGAAATGTCTGATTTTGAATCAAAAGTGTAGTTTATTCTATTTCAAACAAGAAGCAGTACAATTAATCGAAGTGTGTGTCTAAAGTATCAACACAGTTTTTCCACTTTGCTTATGGTAGATTGCTTATGCCAGCAGCAAAGAAGCCTGGAGAGCAAGTGGCAATGAAATAGTAAGAGGTGTTTTCCACAGCTTGTTGAAAATTGAATATTTTTCCATGCAAGAAGTGGTCCAAAGCCTGGGAGAAATGGTAATAAGTTGGTCAAGGTCTGGTGAATACAGTGGATGACAGAGAGTTTCCAAGTCTAGCTTCTGTAGTTTGAGCAGCATTGTTTTTTGTGACATGTGGTCTTGCAAAAGGATTGGCCTGTCTCTACTGACCAATCTTGCCTACTTAATGGCAAGCATCCTCATCGTTTCATCCAATTGGTTGCAGTGGACATCCGCTGTAAACATCTGACCAGGTTTCATGAGGCTGTAGTGGATAATG